>NC_081553.1:208760434-209060434 GCF_963082655.1 Stomoxys calcitrans
GTGTGTCTAAGTTTTGCTTCAGAGAAAATTAATTTTAGTTTTGATCTCTTTCTATATGGGTTTTGTTTAAGTTTTGAAATTCTAATAAAATTTACATTTAAAAATTTATTTTTAATTTATTTCTTTGTTCTTTGTTTTTTTTTACATATACAAGTGGTGTGACGGATAACACTGGAGACATATACAATGGGTGGTCGAGAAATTAGATAAACAGCAAGTATAGACGTAAGTCGGACCAAAGCGACTTCTTAATACCCTAAATCAGTGATCAGTGAACCTAATACCACCACTATTGAAAAGACCAAACTGTTTTTGTGGGTGTATCATCAAGCAACAATTAATAGAAACAGCTTTAAAAAAGAGTGAGCCGAAAGAGGCAACACGAAGTAGAGCTGGTAAAATATCGATAGCACTATCGATATTTATTGGGTTGCCCAAAAAGTAATTGCGGATTTTTAAAAGAAAGTAAATGCATTTTTAAAAAAACTTAGAATGAACTTTAATCAAATATACTTTTTTTCTAAAGCAAGCTAAAAGTAGCAGCTGATAACTGACAGAAGAAAGAATGCAATTACAGAGTCACAAGCTGTGAAAAAATTTGTCAACGCCGACTATATGAAAAATCCGCAATTACTTTTTGGGCAACCCAATAATTATCGATTGA
Organism: Stomoxys calcitrans; assembly: GCF_963082655.1. Classification (NCBI taxonomy): domain Eukaryota; kingdom Metazoa; phylum Arthropoda; class Insecta; order Diptera; family Muscidae; genus Stomoxys; species Stomoxys calcitrans. The sequence continues at coordinate 208,761,099 of NC_081553.1, forward strand.
TATTATTCCGATGGACACTATCGGAAAAGTTAAGTTTTTGGTAAAATTAAACCAAAAACAAGTTAAAAGGCGTTAAGTCCGGCCGGGCCGAACTTTGGATACCCACCACCTCGGGTATATATGTAAATCACCTTTCATCAAAATTCGGTGAAAATTTCATACCTTATGTCCCATATCAGTTATATCAAAATATGTTCCGATTTGGACCAAATACTAATAAATACAGTCGATATATCTAAAAATAAACCGATCTGAACCATATTCGAGACGGATGTCGAAAAGCCTAACATAAGTCACTGTGCCAAAATTCAGTGAAATCGTATTATAAATGCGCCTTTTATGGGGCCGAGACTTTTAATCGAGATATCGGTCTACATGGCAGCTATATCCAAATCTGGACCGATTTGGGCCAAGTTGCATAAAAATTTCGAAGAGCCTAACACAAAGCACTGTCCCAAATTTCGGCGAAATCGGACAATAAATGCCTCTTTTATGGGCCCAAAACCTTAAATCGGAGGATCGGTCTATATGGCAGCTATATCCAAATCTGGACCGATCTGGGTCAAATTGACGAAGGATGTCGATGAGCCTAACACAACTCACTGTTCCAAATTTCAGCAAAATCGGACAATAAATGTGGCTTTTATGGGCCTAACACCATAAATCGGAGGATCGGTCTATATGGCAGCTATATCCAAATCTGAACCGGTCTAGGCTATATTGACGGAGGATGTTGATGAGCCTAACACAACGCACTGTTCCAAATTTCAGCAAAATCGGATAATAAATGTAGCTTTTGAGGGCCTAAGACCCTAAATCGGAGGATCGGTCTATATGGCAGCTATTTCCAAATATGGACCGATCTGGGCCAAATTGACGAAGGATGTCGATGGGCCTTAAACAACTCACTGTCTCAAATTTCATCAAATTCGGATAATAAATGTGGCTTTTGAATGCCTAAATCGTAGGATCGGTCTATATGGCAGCTATATCCAACTCTGGACCGATCTGGGTCAAATTGAAGAAAGATGTCGAAGGGCCTAACACAACTCACTGTCACGAACTTCATCAAATTCGAATAATAAAAGTGGCTTTTGAGGGCCTAACACCATAAATCGGAGGATCGGTCTATATGGCAGCTATATCCAAATCTGGACCGATCTGGGCCAAATTGACGAACGAAGTCGAAGGGCCTAACACAACTCATTGTCCCAAATTTTAAATTTTAAAATAATTTAATGGATAACATAGGCGACGTATGAATCACGAGCTGTATGACGACGATGGCATAGTTATACGCATCAAAATACAACGGCTGCGTTGGCTAGGTCATGTTGTCAGAATGGATAAAGAAGCTCTAGCAAAGAAGTGTTTTGAAGGCAAACCGGAACGACCAAAAGCCCAATGGAAAGATCAAGTGATGGGAGACACTTCGAAACTAGGTGTCAGAGAGAATGAGCGCTGAAGATCGAGGCGCTTGGAACTCTATTCTAAGTTCGGCTAGTGGAACAAATGTTCTGTGATAGCCAATTAAAGTAAAGTAAGCTAAGGTCATGAGTCGTAGAGCAGACAGCATAGTAATATGTGTGGTCCATGGTCCGTAGTCAGAAAGCCTAGAAGCCCTAAGGATTTCAGCACCGATTAAAGCGATTCGTTCGCATACTAACTGACGGGCCCGTTGGTACCATAAATAACCCGTGTAGGAAACTAATTCGTATTCTAACGCTGATTTGTTCGCATCCTAATGCGACTGGGCAACTAGTTCGCTTCCTAATGCGACTGGGCAACTGGTTCGCAACCTAATGCGACTGGGTGTCAGAGAGAATGAGCGCTAAAGATCGAGGCATTTGGAAATCTATTCTATGTTCGGCTAGTGGAACAAATGTTCTATGATAGCCAATTAAAGTAAGGTAAGGTCATGAGTCGTTGAGCAGACAGCATAGTAAGATGTGTGGTCCATGGTCCGTAGTCAGAAAGCCTAGAAGCCCTAAGGATTTCAGTACCGGTTAAAGCGATTCGTTCGCATACTAACTGACGGGCCCGTTGGTACCATAAATAATCCGAGTAGGAAACTAATTCGTATTCTAACGCTGATTTGTTCGCATCCTAATGCGACTAGGCAACTGGTTCGCAACTGGTTCTCTGACTGGGTGTCAGAGAGAATGAGCTTAGAAGATCGAGGCGCTTAAAACTCTATTCTAAGTTCGGCTAGTGGAACAAATGTTCTGTGATAACCAATTAAAGTAAAGTAAGCTAAGGTCATGAGTCGTTGAGCAGACGGCATAGTAAGACGTGTGGTCCATGGTCCGTAGTCAGAAAGCCTAGAAGCCCTAAGGATTTCAGCACCGATTAAAGCGTTTCGTTCGCATACTAACTGACGGGCCCGTTGGTACCATAAATAATCCGAGTAGGAAACTAATTCGTATTCTAAAGCTGATTCGCTTGCATTCTAATGCGACTAGGCAACTGGTTCGCAACCTAATGCGACTGGGTGTCAGAGAGAATGAGCGCCGAAGATCGAGACGCTTGGAACTCTATTCTATGTTCGGCTAGTGGAACAAATGTTCTGTGATAGCCAATTAAAGTAAAGTAAGGTAAGGTCATGAGTCGTTGAGCAGACGGCATAGTAAGACGTGTGGTCCATGGTCCGTAGTCAGAAAGCCTAGAAGCCCTAAGGATGTCAGCACCGATTAAAGCGATTCGTTCGCATACTAACTGACGGGCCCGTTGGCTCCATAAATAATCCGATTAGGAAACTAATTCGTATTCTAACGCTGATTTGTTCGCATCCTAATGCGACTGGGCAACTGGTTCGCTTCCTAATGCGACTGGGTAACTGGTTCGCAACCTAACGCTGATTCGTTCGTATCCTAATGCGACTAGGAAAGTAGTTCTCATCCTAGCGCACATCCCTACTGTATTGCACATCCCTTTTCTCTTAACTCTGCCCTTAACTTTCCAGACTCTAACCAGGGTAGTGGTGAACCCATCCGCACATATTTAAAGCAGCAGATTTTGTTTGCTGACCAAAATGTTTGCTAATATAGCAGTCCTATGTTTGCTCAAATAGCACTAATGTCTGTTTTCCCATTTTTAGCAGACAAAACTGCTGTTTTAGCAAACATATGCTGTTTTAAATAACAAATTAAGTTGAGTGTAGTCTCGACTCGGCGGTTATCTCTACTGTAGAGTAGAGGTGTTATCTCTACTGTAGTTAAGACAAAACCTTTTTTTACTGTTTACTAATACAACACCCTTTTCTACCGTCGTTTTATTTCTTTTAGCAGTTTCTTTGATTTATTCCACCTTAAAAACCCCTAATTGTCGGCAATCGTCCTTTAATATAAACTCCAGTGTTATTTGTTTTTTAAATAGTTTTTCATTTGCTTATTTTTTTTACTTTACTTTTACTATTTTTAATACATTTGATTAAAATTGAAGATTTGAGTTATTTTTCTTTTGTATTTTCTCTAAGAAACAATTTCCTTTTAATTGTAAAATTATTTGTAGGTATGTATATATTGTTGGGCTCTTTTCTTCTTAGTTTGCTTAACTATGACATCGGTTTGATTTTGCTTCGATTTGTTTGTCTTTTGCTTTAGTTTTCCATAGTTGTAGTAGCTGTTTTTGTGTATGCGCTGGGGTTTGTTTAATCTGTTTTTTGGTTTGGTTTTGCTTTCATTATTCAAATAGTTTGCATATTTAGGACACATTGAGTTTTGCTGTCATACATATTTCCAGATTACACAAATTTAGTTTTGAATTAAAACAGAAAATATGGAAAAAGAAAATTGTTAAGGAAATACTAACTTTAAACAAGTAAAAAAGCGTTGAGGCGCTTACATGGATCGTATGTGCTGAAATGTGATTTCCTGGTCAATACATTTTTAGGGCAGAAATCAAAATTTAGTCTTAAGAGTTGCTAACAGAAGCTCATATTGCTTGTATGAATCCGGATATGAATTGCGTTTTTAAGGTGCCAAAGAATTCTGTGCCTGGAATGTCCGATTCTTTAACTGAAATTGCCACACCGGCCTTACAGCATGTAGCATGTATTAGGAGAGGCTTCACATGAATGCTGGTCAAAACTGCGCTTCATAAAGCAGCTAGCTGGACAGGACCCGCTCCGCTGCGCCTTCTTTCACTTTCTTATTTTAGCTGAGCCCTATTTTGGGGCGATCAGAAATGTGGATATCATATTGATGCTCCAATCCTAAATACCTTTCACTTCAGCCTTATATTAGTATGGTGTGTGGGGTATGGTATGGAGGTCTCAAATACCTTTCATTTAAACCCCATATTGGTTTATATATCCAACTCCGCTGCGCCTTCTTTAACTCTCAAATATCTTTTTAGGGTGGGGACACTTCGCCCTGAATGCGGATATCGAATATGTGCCATTGTAGCCTATGACGCTGAATGCGTTCGAATCCTGGCGAGAACATCGGACAAAGCGGTGTTTATCCCCTCTTAATATTGGCAAAGTTTGCGAGGTACAATGCCATGCATGGTTATTTAAAAAATTTCCCCAAAGAGGTGTCGCACTGCGGGACGCCGTTCGGACTTGCCTATAAAAAAGCTCCCTTATCATTGAATTAAAACTTGAATCGGAAAGCACTCATTGATGTGTGAGAATTTATCCCTTCTCGGTTCTTGGTGGTAATGTTCTTCATTAGGGTAATGTTCTCATTAGGGGAGAGATGGCTCCTCAGACATCTCGACTCAAATATGGATATTAAATTCGTTCATTATTCCCAACCGAAATGGAGTTCTGTTTTGGGGGTGTTTTAGGGCGTACCCCTTAGCTTCAAAATTGGATATCAAATTCGTTTTCTACTCTCATTTGAGTCCCATATTTTCATAATGGGTCAAAAAACCCATTTGATGTATCTTTAGGAGGAAAAGCACCACCTAGACTTGAATGCAAATTTTAATGTCATATTCGTAATCTTATCCCTAATACCTTTCATTTGAGTCCCATATGGGCCATTTGGGGGTATTTGAGGGTGGGCGACCTCCCATTACTTGAACCTAATTTTTAATGCCTAATACTTTTCATTAGAGTCCCTTATTGACATGAACTTCGAATATATCTCTTTAGAGGAGTTTTGGGGTTATGTACTTGGACCCAAATTTAATATCATATTCGCTCTCTGGACTCCAATACCTTTCGTTTGATACCCTTATTGTGGCCATCGGACCACTTTCGGATGTGGGTGTCGTTTTTGGGGTTAGAGGGAGGGTCTGCCTCCACCCGATATCTAAAAATTATATAGCCTATGTTTCCTTCCAGACAAACGTACACAATCTATGAAAATTTTAAGAAACTCGGTTCACCCAAGTATGATATAGTTATCATAGGTCTAATGGCGTTTTTTAGGGGTGGCATGACCCCCTATACTTCGATCTAATTTTGTTTACCAGATTCGAAATCTACTCCCGAATACCTTTCACTTGAGCCCCATATTGAAATGAACGTCCAATATGTCTGTTTGGGGTAGTTTTGGGGTTGGACGGCCCGATGGATACTTGGACTCAAATTTAAATATCACATTCGTATTCTACTCTCCAATACCTTTCATATGATACCTATATTGTCCCGATCGGTCCACATTTAATTTTTGGTAGTGTTTTTGACATAAGGGGGAGGTTCCATCCCCCTTCCGATACCGAAAATTTCAAGAAAATTGGTAATGTTGTTTTTCATTCTATACGGAACAAACAAACCGAGTCCCATATATCCGTGATTGGCTAATGTGCCCTTTTGGGCGTTTTTGTGGGGGTGGGGTGACCCCCTATACTTCGACATGAATTTGTATGCCAGATTCTTTATCCTCTCCCGCATACTTTTCATTTGATACTTTTAGTACACTGATATCCTTTTGGATATCATTTACGCGATTTTGAGCTTGTTTTTTGAAGAAATAACTCAGGAATTGCGACAAATCGCAATTATTGGGCATAAACTTCACTACTGTATACTCAACTCACAAAAATTTCAAAAATTTTTTGCATCAAAAATTTAAAATTTCATAAGGCTACCCCTTTTGCTCGAAAAATGCAAAAAAAAAACAAAAGTGAAAACTTTTAGAAACACTGTTTAGTTAACGATTCCTCTAAGAATTTCTAATTGCGGAATGCTTTTGGATCTTCGAAGTTCGAAAAAATGAAGGAATTACAGCATTTTCGACCTTGAAAATGACCTCAGCTCAGATTTTATTTTGGATATCATTTACGCGATTTTGAGCTTGTTTTTTGAAGAAATAACTCAGGAATTGCGACAAATCGCAATTGTTGGACATAAACTTCACTACTGTATACTCAACTCACAAAAATTTCAAAAATTTTTTGCATCAAAAATTTAAAATTTCATAAGGCTACCCCCTTAGAAACACTGTTTAGTTAACGATCTCTCTAAGAATTTCTAATTGCGGAATGCTTTTGGATCTCCGAAGTTCGAAAAAATGAAGGATTTACAGCATTTTCGACCTTGAAAATGACTTCAGCTCAGATTTTATTTTGGATATCATTTACGCGATTTTGAGCTGTTTTTTTGAAGAAATAACTCAGGAATTGCGACAAATCGCAATTGTTGGACATAAACTTCACTACTGTATACTCAACTCACAAAAATTTTAAAAAATTTTTTGCATCAAAAATTTAAAATTTCATAAGGCTACCCCCTTTGCTCGAAAAATGCAAAAAAAATTAAAAGTGCTAACTTTTAGAAACACTGTTTAGTTAACGATTCCTCTATGAATTTCTAATTGCGGAATGCTTTTGGATCTTCAAAGTTCGAAAAAATGAAGGAATTACAGCATTTTCGACCTTGAAAATGACCTCAGCTCAGATTTTATTTTGGATATCATTTACGCGATTTTGAGCTTGTTTTTTGAAGAAATAACTCAGGAATTGCGACAAATCGCAATTATTGGGCATAAACTTCACTACTGTATACTCAACTTACAAAAATTTCAAAAATTTTTTGCATCAAAAATTTAAAATTTCCTTTGCTCGAAAAATGCAAAAAAATCAAAAGTGAAAACTTTTAGAAAAACTGCTTAGTTAACGATTCCTCTAAGAATTTCTAGTTGCGGAATGCTTTTGGATCTTCGAAGTTCGAAAAAATGAAGGAATTACAGCATTTTCGACCTTGAAAATGACTTCAGTTCAGATTTTATTTTGGATATCATTTACGCGATTTTGAGTTTGTTTTTGAAGAAATAACTCAGAAATTGCGACAAATCGCAATTATTGGGCATAAACTTCACTACTGTATACTCAACTCACAAAAATTTCAAAAATTTTTTGCATCAAATATTTAAAATTTCATTAGGCTACCCCCTTTGCTCGAAAAATGCAAAAAAAAATCAAAAGTGAAAACTTTTAGAAAAACTGCTTAGTTAACGATTCCTCTAGGAATTTCTAATTGCGGAATGCTTTTGGATCTTCGAAATTCGAAAAAATGAAGGAGTTACAGCACTTTCGACCTTGAAAATGACCTCAGCTCAGTTTTTATTTTGCATATCATTTACGCGATTTTGAGCTTGTTTTTTGAAGAAATAGCTCAGGAATTGCGACAAATCGCAATTGCTGTTCATAAACTTCACTACTGTATACTCAACTTACAAAAATTTCAAAAATTTTTTGCATCAAAAATTTAAAATTTCATAAGGCTACCCCCTTTGCTCGAAAAATGCAAAAAAATCTAAAGTGAAAACTTTTAGAAACACTGTTTAGTTAACGATTCCTCTAGGAATTTCTAATTGCGGAATGCTTTTGGATTTTCGAAGTTCGAAAAAATGAAGGAATTACAGCATTTTCGACCTTGAAAATGACCTCAGCTCAGATTTTATTTTCGATATCATTTACGCGATTTTGAGCTTGTTTTTTGAAGAAATAACTCAGGAATTGCGACAAATCGCAATTATTGGGCATAAACTTCACTACTGTATACTTAACTCACAAAAATTTCAAAAATTTTTTGCATCAAAAATTTAAAATTTCGTAAGCCTACCCCCTTTGCTCGAAAAATGCAAAAAAAATCAAAAGTGAAAACTTTTAGAAACACTGTTTAGTTAACGATCTCTCTAAGAATTTCTAATTGCGGAATGCTTTTGGATCTTCGAAATTCGAAAAAATGAAGGAGTTACAGCACTTTCGACCTTGAAAATGACCTCAGCTCAGATTTTATTTTGGATATCATTTACGCGATTTTGAGCTTGTTTTTTGAAGAAATAACTTAGGAATTGCGACAAATCGCAATTATTGGGCATAAACTTCACTACTGTATACTCAACTCACAAAAATTTAAAAAATTTTTTGCATCAAAAATTTAAAATTTCATAAAGCTACCCCCTTTGGTCGAAAAATGCAAAAAAAAAAATCAAAAGTGAAAACTTTTAGAAACACTGCTTAGTTATCGATTCCTCTAAGAATTTCTAATTGCGGAATGCTTTTGGATCTTCGAAATTCGAAAAAATGAATGAATTACAGCATTTTCGACCTTGAAAATGACCTCAGCTCAGATTTTATTTTGGATATCATTTACGCGATTTTGAGCTTGATTTTTGAAGAAATAACTCAAAAATTGCGACAAATCGCAATTGTTGGACATAAACTTCACTATGGTATACTCAACTCACAAAAATTTCAAAAATTTTTTGCATCAAAAATTTAAAATTTCATAAGGCTACCTACCCCCTTTGGTCGAAAAATGCAAAAAAATCAAACTGAAAACTTTTAGAAAAACTGCTTAGTTAACGATTCCTCTAAGAATTTCTAATTGCGGAATGCCTTTGGATCTTCAAAGTTCGAAAAAATGAAGGAATTACAGCATTTTCGACCTTGAAAAGGACCTCAGCTCAGATTTTATTTTGGATATCATTTACGCGATTTTGAGCTGGTTTTTTGAAGAAATAACTCAGGATTTGCGACAAATCGCAATTATTGGGCATAAACTTCACTACTGTATACTCAACTCACAAAAATTTCAAAAATTTTTTGCATCAAAAATTTAAAATTTCATAAGGCTACCCCCTTTGCTCGAAAAATGCAAAATAATCAAAAGTGAAAACTTTTAGAAACACTGTTTAGTTAACGATTCCTCTAAGAATTTCTAATTGCGGAATGCTTTTGGATCTTCGAAATTCGAAAAAATGAAGGAATTACAGCCTTTTCGACCTTGAAAATGACCTCAGCTCAGATTTTATTTTGGATATCATTTACGCGATTTTGAGCTTGTTTTTGAAGAAATAACTCAGGAATTGCGACAAATCGCAATTATTGGGCATAAACTTCACTACTGTATACTCAACTCACAAAAATTTCAAAAATTTTTTGCATCAAAAATTTAAAATTTCACAAGGCTACCCCCTTTGCTCAAAAAATACAAAAAAATTAAAAGTGAAAGTTTTTAGAAACACTGTTTAGTTAACGATTCCTCTAAGAATTTCTAATTGCGGAATGCTTTTGGATCTTCGAAATTCGAAAAAATGAAGGAATTACAGCATTTCGACCTTGAAAATGACCTCAGCTAGGATTTTATTTTGGATATCATTTACGCGATTTTGAGCTTGTTTTTGAAGAAATAACTCAGGAATTGCAACAAATCGCAATTATTGGGCATAAACTTCACTACTATATACTCAACTCACAAAAATTTCAAAAATTTTTTGCATCAAAAATTTCAAAAATTTTTTGCATCAAAAATTTAAAATTTCACAAGCCTACCCCCTTTGCTCGAAAAATGCAAAAAAAATCAAAAGTGAAAACTTTTAGAAACAATGTTTAGTTAACGATTCCTCTAAGAATTTCTAATTGCGGAGTGCTTTTCGATTTTCGAAAATCGCAAAAATGAAGGATTTACAGCATTTTCGACCCTTTTGGCTTGTGGGAGCCCGCGCGACACCTGTGGTAACATTTTAATGCCAATTTTGTATTATACTCTTAAAAATCTTTTATTTGATACCCATATTGTCCCATCAGGTAAACATGTCCGTTCGGGTGGGTTTTGGGAGGGGCGTCTCCCCAGTTTAGTTGACACCAAAATTCGTGTTTTTGGGGTACCATAAGGTGACATACAAAATTTCGCTAAAATCGATGTATCCATCTCTGAGATATGGCGTTTTTGAAAATTATTGTAAGGGGGAGGGTCCGCCCCCCCTTCGGATATTAAAAAACGTAGTCCCTATTTTCACCGGGGGCTCAAACTCTACCATCTGTAAAAATGTATTGAAAATCGGTCCTGCCGTTTTTTAATAGACAAACAAACAACGCGCAACAATTTCAGTTTTATACCCACCGTAGGATAGGGAGTATATTAATTTAGTCATTCCGTTTGCAACACATCGTGATATCATTTTCCGATACTAAAAAGTACAAATATTTCGGATCGTCGTAAAATTCTAAGACGATTTAACGATGTCCGTGTGTCTTTCCATCCGACTGTTGTAATCACTCTGCAGCCTTCAAAAATTGAGATATTGAGCTGAAATTTGGCACAGATACGCATTTTTGATGTACGCAGGTTAAGTTTTTGGACCATATTTGGATATAGCTACTATATAGACCGATCTGCCCATAAACGGTCTGAAACCCATAAAATTTTTATCCGATTACGCTGAAATTTGTAACAGTGAGTAGTTTTAGTCCATATGCCCAAATATGGTAAAGATCGGACTGTATTTAGATATAGCTGTCATATGGACCGATATGCCGATTAAGGGTCTGAAGCTCACAAAAGCTTTATTTCTTACCCGATTTTGTAGAAATTTGTAATACAAAATTCAACAGTGACTTATATTTACCGTGCCGAATTTGGGTGCATAAGTTATCCAATTTTCACCAGATTGTGACGAAAGGGGGTTTACATATATATCCAAAGTTCGGCCCGGCCCGGAACTTAATGCCTTTTTACTTGTCTTATATATAAAAATCAATTTGTGGTTGTTTGTCTATTCCGTATAGACTCAAAAACTGCTGAAATTTTCACAGTTGGTGCATAATTATCCCGTGGTGAAAATAGGGTGCTTCATTTTCGATATCAGAAGGGGGGGCGGACCCTCCCCCTTACCCAAATTTTCAGAAACGCCAGATCTCGTAGATAGTTGGTGCGATTTAAGCGAAATTTTTTGTGCTCTCTCATAGTAACCTACAAACACATATTTGGTATCAAAATTTCGGATAGGGTACCTAGTGGGGCCGCCCCACCCCCAAAACCTATAAAATATATATATAGTCCAATCACGACAATATGGGACTCAAATGAAAGGTTTTTAAGAGTAGAAAACGTATCTGATATCCAATTGTCGGACCAAGTGTATGAGGGACCACCTCTAAAACACCCCTAAATCGGATATGGGATATGGGACTCAAATGAATGGTATTTGCGAGAAGATTACGAATTTCATATACAAATGTGGGACAAAGTTTCTGGGGGTCCACCCCTTCCCTAAAACACCCCCCAAGCAGGCCGTATTTACTGATCATGGCAATATGGGGCTCTCATAAAAGGTATTTGAGTGTTGAATACGAATCTGATATCCAAATGTTGGGGCGCCCCTCCCCCAAAAAAACACCGCCCAAAAGGGACAACTTTATGACCACAGCAATAGGGAGGGTGTCAGGGCCAAGACACTAAGTGGAAGAGTGTTCGAAAGTGCTCAAATCCATGATTATGGATATCTAGGTTTTTTTTTTTTTGCTTTTTGTTTATTCTCCATAGAGGAGCCCATTTCAATTTATTTAAAGTTAATATTTCCCCTTTAGTGTAATATTTAGTAAAAATGTTCTTTGTTAAATTATTTTATTGAGATTTTTTTTTGTTTACTTCAAATTACATTTGTTTTTGCTTCAATGTTTTTTTTTTCTTTCTTTCTTTTAATCTAAAATAGTAAATTTTTATTTTATAATTTTTAGTAATTTTGTTTTTCATATACTCACAATGGTTTTGTTTCTCATTTCGGTTGTGATTTGTTACGGTTTTTGTTTTTGTTTTCTTTTTGTTTTTTTGCATTCAGTTCAGTCTTAGTTAAATTATAGAAAAAATATATTCTTATGTCTGAAATTGCCAAAATGTTATACATATATAATTAAGTTGTTTTATTTTTTTTTGTAATTTATTTTTACGTTTTGCAACAACACAAAATACTCATCATAATGTATATTCATTAAAAAAAAATTATATTCAAATATTTTATTGTTTTTTGTATTTTTGGATTTTTTTTTTTAATTTCTTAAAGAAATTTTTTTATTTTATAAAGTGGATTTCTTTTTAAAATTACCTTTGAGTTTTAGTTCTCTTTTATTTTCTGCATTTTTTTGTTGTTTTTGCAAAAATCTAAATGTAAAAGTTGAACATTGAAAATTCTTTGTGGTTTTGTTTTATATTTTTTTTACTGTTTTTTTCTTAGTTTTTATGCTTAAAAAGTACAGAAAGGAAAAAAAGTCTAGTCTAAAAAATAAAATTATTTACAAAATTTGTAATAAGTAATTTGAAAAAAATTTTATATAAAATTATAAGAATAATTGGAAGAAAAATAATAAAATTATTTTTATGGATTTCATTTGTTGCTATGTATTTTCAAAATGAATTGATTTAAACTTAATGGACGGTTTTATACAAATTAATTTATTTTTATTTTTAAGTTTAGTAAAAGTTCTTCTGCTTGTTCTTGTCTACCCTCAAACGATACGCTGGGTATCGTTAATACTGTACAAATATAATTTGAACTGAAACATTTGCCGGTTAACAACAACTGTAGGCAACAAATGTTTTATGCAATGAGCTTTTCCTTGTAGTAGTAAAACTTTTAATTAAAGCTTTTGAAAGGGTTATGAATGCTCACACACACACACACACACATATACCTATTGTGCCATGCTCCACACAAATTGGGTTAACTACAATACATAAGCCCCAACTTTATTGGAACTAATTTAACTTAAGAGCAAAGCAAAGCTTTTGCAATGTTAAGCTTAATTAGTGACCATCACTACTCATCATGGCATGCGGCTAACACTCATTAATGCTCTTAGTTTTAGTTGCCATGCAACTCTTGTTCGTGATGGATGTGGGTGTTTGATGATTTGGTGTACAAATATAATTTGAACTGAAACATTTGCCGCTTAACAACAACTGTAGGCAACAAATGTTTTAGACAATGAGCTTTTTCTTGTAGTAGTAAAACTTTTAATTAAAGCTTTTGAAAGGGTTATGAATGCTCTCACACACACACATACAAACACAGGCATATACATACCTTGCCATGCTCCACACAAATGGGGTTAACTAAATAAGCCCAAACTTTATTGGAACTAATTTAACTTAAGAGCAAAGCAAAGCAAAGCTTTTGCAATGTTAAGCTTAATTAGTGACCATCACTCATCATGGCATGAGGCTAACACTCATTAATGCTCTTAGTTTTAGTTGCCATTCAACTCTTGCTCGTGATGGATGTGGGTGTTGCCTTGATGATTTGATGCATATGTTTTTAAGGCTTGCTTTTGTTTCCTCTTTTTTGTTTTTTTTTTTTTTGTTTAGCTAGGCCCTTGGCAAAAACCAATTAATTTTTGTTCTCAATAAGAAATGCCCAACTTGCACATATGAAAGTCACAAAAAGAACTTTTGTTTTAAAAACCTGAAAAAAAGGCTAGCCAAAAATTGTAGGTGGAGCTAAATGTGCTATGAACTTGGAGCATATCTGACTGGTTACACATTACGCATAGAGTTGTTGTAGGTAACACACACACAACTACAAGCACACACACTCATACTCATAGTAGTTACATAGAACAAAAATATATGGAAAACGAGCAAACATTCTGATGTTTCAAATTTCCGAACATATATGAAGCTGATTTTGAAAAATACGTATAGCTCAGGATCAATACCTGTCTCAATTCCATTCACAATGGACAGAGTTTTGTAAAAAAAAGGGAAGAAATTCCATTTTTCCTAGGCCAATGATTTAAGAGAAATAAGTCTGCTATCCCTTTTGCTGAAACACCAAGAATAGAATACTGATGTGTTTACTATCCATTATCAGGATATCCAGGATAGGGGACACCAAGTAACGATTCTAAGTGGCCTTAACTTGAAAAATTCCAGGTCTATCTTACTCAGTGTCTAGGTTGACTAGGTCATGTTGAGAGAATAAAAGAAGAACCCCCAGCAAAGTAAACACAGAAAGAGAAGATTTACACATCGTTTTCAAAATCAAATTGAGAAAGACATCTTTACAATTATATGCAAAATGGTGATATAATGACTTATCATACTGCACTCAGCCTTGTTTCGGTATCTGAAATTGGAAAAAGAATCGAGGCGTATGAAAATTCATTCTGAGCTCAGCTAATGAAGCACATACGGTTTGCATTTTATACCCACCACCATGGCATAGGGGGTATATTCATTAAGTCATTCCATTTGCAACACATTTAAATATCAATTTCCGACCCTACAAAGTATATATATTTTGAATCGTCGTAAAATTCTAAGACGATTTAACCATGTCCGTTTGTCTGTCCGTCCGTCTGTTGTTATCACTCTATAGCCTTTAAAAGTTGAGATATTGAGCTGAAATTTGGCACAGATACGTCTTTTTGATGCACGCTGGTTAAGATCTTGAACGGACCAAATCGGATCATATTTGGATATAGCTGCTATATAGACCGATTTTTCGATAAAGGGTCTAATGTCCATAAATGCTTTATATTTTTAACCGATTTCGCTGAAATTTGAAACAGTGAAAAGTTTTGACCACATCTGACCCAAATATGGTTCTGATTGGCCTATGTTTAGATATAGCTGCCGTGTAGACCGATCTGCCGGTAAAGGGTCTGAAACCCATAATTCGATAACTAATTTTTATTCGATATCGCTGAAATTTGAAACAGTGAATTATTTTGAGCCCCCCAATATTGGACCCAAGTATGGTTCAGATCGGACTTTATATAGATATAGTTGCCATGTAGACCGATCTGCCAATAAAGGGTCTGAAGCCCATAAAAGCTTTAATTTTTACCCGATTTCGCTGAAATTTGAAACAGAGGGTAGTTTTAGGTCTCCCGACATCCGCCCCAAATATGGTTTAGATCGGACTATATTTAGATATAGCTGCTATATAGATCGATCTCCCGATAAAGGGTCTGAAGCCCATAAAAGCCCTATTTATTACCCGATTTCGCTGAAATTTGAAACAGTGGGTAGTTTTAGGTCTCCCGATATCTGGCCCTAGTATAGTTCAGAACGGACTATATTTGGATATAGCTGCCATATAGACCGATCTCCCGATAAAGAGTCTGAAGCCCATAAAAGCCCTATTTATTACCCGATTTCGCAGAAATTTGAAACAGAGGGTAGTTTTAGGTCTCCCGACATCTGACCTTAGTATAGTTCAGATCGGAATATATTTAGATATAGCTGCCATATAGATCGATCTCCCGATGAAGGGTCTGAAGCCCATAAAAGCATTATTTTTTAACCAATTTCACTGAATTTTGAAACAGTGAGTAGTTTTTGGCCACCCGCCATCCGACCCAAATATGGTAAAAAAGGGACTTTATTCAGATATAGCTCTCATATAGACCGGTTAAGGGTTTGAAGCTCATAAAAGCTTTATTTATTACCCGATATTTTGAAATTTAAAATACAAAATTCAACAATGACTTGTATTTATAAGACCACTCAATGCCCGTGCCGAATTTGGGTGCATAAATTATCCAATTTTCATTGGATTGTGACGAAAGGGGGTTTACATATATACCCGAGGTAGTGGGTATCCAAAGTTAGGCCCGGCCGAACTTTATGCCTTTTTACTTGTTAACTTTAGAAAAGCTCTTTCAAAACATTTGCTGCAACTTTATCTCATCAACTGTCCTTAGTTGTTTAATACTCGGCCTTAATGAACAAAAACAATAAAATTGGCATAGTAATTAAAAAGAGATAAAATTAAATTAAACAAAATCTATAATACTCTACATATTGAGAAAAAAAAGAAAGCTCTCTATAATAATAATTTAAATATTATTCTATAAATAATTGTAGCGTTAATAACTTACACATTTTAAAAATATAGCTATCCCTTATCTTTGCCCGGTCCCACACTCACACCCAACAGATGTTCGCCGGCCATCGTTAGGCCAGCCGGTTGATGGGCATAGTTGCGTATCTGATGCAGCGATATCAATTGATTGGGGAATGCATTTGAGGCATTGTTTTGATTGACATTTTTATTTTGAAAACTGATGGCATCGTACAAATACGGACGCTGGGCCATGGCATGATGCGATAGGGTATTCAAGTGCGGAGGCATTGAGTTGATGGGTGTAAATGCTGAATTTGTGGTGGTTTTGGTAATGCTCGAAGCGTCATAGGGTCCAACGGTGGATGGTGTGGAAACTGAAAATGGGAGAAAAAAAAAAGTTGGGAAGTTGAAATTAAAAAATTTTTTAGATATTCCTAGAAAAGTCCCAGAATGGTAAAAAAATTAACTATAGCTGGTTTCAAGAACCACACCTGGTTTTAAAAAAAATAATAACCATTGCGAAACATGAACAAACTTCTAACATATCGCTGAGTGATGTCCGATTGCAGTGTAATGTCAAAGATAGGGGTTCTCCTTTTCATAGTCGAAACCGAAAGGCTTGCCGCAGTGCGCCACCTTTACCAGGAGAAGTTTTTATAATGCATGGTACCTCAAAAATATCAAAAAACCGGCAATGGTCCAACGTCCCTTCATCTTCCCCACATGCCCTACACATGCTATCACTTGCCGCACCGATTTTGCATAAGTGAGATCGTAGTCCTATGTGTCCTGTTATGATGCCGAAAGCTTTACTGACCTCCTGCTTAATTCCTTTCAGTAGTAGCCTCGTCTTCTTATAAACGGATCTAACCATAGCATTTTCGACATCCAACGCTTAACTAGCCGAAAGGCTTCAGATTAACCAAGTTTATTGACGTCTTACTTCGCTATGGCCCGGCACTCAAACGATGCGGATTGTGCCATCCCCAACGAATGCGTTAATCCCCTTCTTACACTCCACGACTGTTCGTGAACTTACCGTCCTAGTTGTTATTGCCTTTACGGACAGTCTTCGTGTTAGCCACATACCAACTCACGAATTCCGTGATCGCCCAAGTTCTATAAACCATTATTAGTTCCATGAACCATCTCTGGTTCTATAAACCATACGTGGTTCTATGAATCATCACTGGTTCTATGAACTTTTCTTGGTTCTATGAACCATCTCTGATTCTATGAACCATCCCTGGATCTAGGAACCATTCCTGGTTCTATGAAACATCCCTGGATATATAAACCATCCCTGGTTCCATAAACTCTTCCTTGGTCTATTAACCATTTCTGGTTATATAAATCATCCCTGGTTCTATGAACCATCTCTATATTTATAAACCATCCCTGGTTCTATGTACCATCCCTATATCTATAAACCCTAGGGATGGTTCTAAGAACCATCCCTAGTTCAAAGAAACAACCCTGGTTTCAAGAACCAACGCTGGTTCCAAGAACCAACCCTGGTTCGAAGAACCAACTCTGGTTCCAAGAACCAACCCTGGTTCCAAGAACCAACACTGGTTCCAAGAACCAAACCCGGTTCCAAGAACGAACCCTGGTTTCAAGAACCAACCCTGATTCCAAGAACCAACCCAGATTCCAAGAACCAACCTTGGTTTAGAACACCAACCCTGGTTCTATAAACCATCCATGGATCTAAGAACCATCCCTGGATCAAAGAACCAACCCTGGATCAAAGAACCAGCACTGATTCAAAAAAACCAACCCTGATTCAAAGAACCAACCTTGCTTCAAAGAACAAACCCTGGTTCAAAGAACCAACCCCGGTTCAAAGAACCAACACTGGTTCCAAGAACCAACCCTGGTTCCAAGACCCAACCCTGGTTCTAATAACCAACCCTGGATCAAAGAACCAACCCTGGATCAAAGAACTAGCACTGGTTCAAAAAAACCAACCCCGATGCACCAACCCAAGTTCAAAGACCCAACCTTAGTTAAATGCACCAACCCTGGTTCAAAAACCAACCCCGATTAAAAGAACCAACCGTTGTTCATAGAACAAACCATGGTTCAAAGAACCAATTCTGGTACAAAGAACCAACCCTTGTTCAGAGAACCAACCCTGGTTCAAAGAACCAACCTTGGCTCCAAGAAAAAGCCCTGGTTAAATTTCTTAAAAACGCTCCTTGTTCAGAGAACAAATCCTGGTTCAAAGAACAATCCCTGGTTCTTAGAACCATCCCTTGGATAGTTCTAAGAACCATCCCTGGTTCTAAGAACCATCCCTGGTTGTAAGAACCATCCCTGGTTCTAAAAACCATCCCTGGTTCTAAGAACCATCCCTGGTTCTAAGAACCATCCCTGGTTCTAAGAACCATCCCTGATTCTAAGAACCATTCCTGGTTCTAAGAACCATCCCTGGTTCTAAGAACCATCCCTGGTTCTAAGAACCATCCCTGGTTCTAGGAACCATCCCTGGTTCTAAGAACCATCCCTGGTTCTAAGAACCATCCCTGGTTCTAAGAACCATCCCTGGTTCTAAGAACCGTCCCTGGTTCTAAGAACCATCCCTGGTTCTAAGAACCATCCCTGGTTCTAAGAACCATCCCTGGTTATAAGAACCATCCCTGGTTCTAAGAACCATCCCTGGTTCTAAGAACCATCCCTGGTTCTAAGAACCATCCCTGGTTCTAAGAACCATCCCTGGTTCTAAGAACCATCCCTGGTTCTAAGAACCATCCCTGGTTCTAAGAACCATCCCTGGTTCTAAGAACCATCCCTGGTTCTAAGAACCATCCCTGGTTCTAAGAACCATCCCTGGTTCTAAGAACCATCCCTGGTTCTAAGAACCATCCCTGGTTCTAAGAACCATCCCTGGTTCTAAGAACCATCCCTGGCTCTAAGAACCATCCCTGGTTCTAAGAACCATCCCTGGTTCTAAGAACCATCCCTGGTACTAAGAACCATCCACGGTTCAAAAACCATCCCTGGTTCTAAGAATCATCCTTGGTTCAAAAACCATCCTTGGTTCTAAGAACCGTCCCTGGTTCTAAGAACCATCCCTGGTTCTAATAAGCATCCCTGGTTCTAAGAACCATCCCTGGTTCTAAGAACCATCCCTGGTTCTAAGAACCATCCCTGGTTCTAAGAACCATCCCTGGTTCTAAGAACCATCCCTGGTTCTAAGAACCATCCCTGGTTATAAGAACCATCCCTGGTTCTAAGAACCATCCCTGGTTCTAAGAACCATCCCTGGTTCTAAGAACCATCCCTGGTTCTAAGAACCATCCCTGGTTCTAAGAACCATCCCTGGTTCTAAGAACCATCCCTGGTTCTAAGAACCATCCCTGGTTTTAAGAACCATCCCTGGCTCTAAGAACCATCCCTGGTTCTAAGAACCATCCCTGGTTCTAAGAACCATCCCTGGTTCTAAGAACCAGAACCATCGCTGGTTCTAAGAACCATCCCTGGTTCTAAGAACCATCCCTGGTTCTAAGAACCATCCCTGGTTCTAAGAACCATCCCTGGTTCTAAGAAGCATCCCTGGTTCTAAAAAGCATCCCTAGTTCTAAGAACCGTCCCTGGTTCTAAGATTCATCCCTGGTTCTAAGATTCATCCCTGGTTCTAAGAACCATCCCTGGTACTAAGAACCATCCCTGGTACTAAGAACCATCCATGGTTCTAAGAACCATTGCTGGCTCTAAGAACCATCCCTGGTTCTAAGAACCATCGCTGGTTTTAAGAATCATCTCTGGTTCTAAAAACCATCTCTGGCTTATAAAACTATCTCGGGTTCTACAAACCATCTTTGGTTCTACAAACCATCGCTGGCTCTAAGAACCATCGCTGGTTCTAAGAACCATTCCTGGTTATAAGAACCATTCCCGTTTCTAGCATCCATTACTGAAAATTCCCCTTTTGATCCTGTCACCTCTCGTGGTACTTAATGCAATCCCTTATTATTAATTCCTCTCTGAACCAAAAATCTTCCCTGGGTCTATGAACCTTCCCAATGCTTTTTGACATGTATGGTTCTAAGAACCCTCGCTGGTACTACACGTAAGAACCACCCCCATTTCAGAAAATATTTCCTGGCATCAAGAACCCTTCAAGGTTTAGGAACCCGTTAAAAATATTTCCCTCAAACTCTTGAAAAAGCAAAACTTACCGATATCCTCTCGTCCATTGTCATTCATGCGATGATGATTTTGCAGATCATTGTGGGGATTATTGGATTGGCCAGCATTGCCGCCCTGCTGATGGTTGCCATAGTCCATGTGGCCTTGTTGCTGTGTGGGAGGTTGTTGTTGCTGTTGCGGATTTGGCTGTTGTTGCGTATGGTGCTGCTGTTGCGGTGTAGGTTGTTGTCCATTGTGATGCTGTTGTTGTTGCTGTTGCTGATGTGGGTGTTGGTTGTGATGTTGCTGCGACTGCTGCTGCTGCTGCTGTTGATGCATGACATCATTCATATTGGCCGCCGAGTCAGGACTGACTTTGGGCCAATACGAATTATCGGTGGGCGCTATTGTAACCGGTGGCAAGGGCAAATTATTGCGGTTGTGTTGATTGTGTAGGCCAGCAACAACGCCTGTTGTTTGTCCAGCACCTCCTGCTCCTCCGCCAACAGCCGTTGCTCCTACACCTGTTGTGGCCGAACCATGATTAGTGGAAGAAGAAGCATTTGTACCTACTGCAGGATTACTATTACCTGTGCTTGCTGCTGCTGCGGCAACTACAGCGGCGGCTGCCGCTCCTCCACCTCCTCCTGCGCCGGTGCCACCACCAGTGGGATTATTGCCCGCATTTGTCACCAAAATAGGCGGCCTTTTGTCGGTGCGCTCTGCATGCTTTTGCATATGCTTATTCAGATATGTCTCCTGGGTATATGATTTGCCACAATACTGACAGATGTGTGTCTTCAGATGTTTCGACTCCTTGTGCTTGGGTATGTGATCCAATAGCGAGGGCTCATCGGAGAAACATTTGTAGCACGAATTACATTTGAAAGGTTTATCGGTTTGGTGGCAACGCGAGTGTGATTGTAGGTTGGACAGCTGCGAGAAGGCCTTCTGGCAGCCGGGATGTCGACACTTGTAGGGCTTGTCACCCGTATGGGTGCGTATGTGTTGCTGCAGATGTGACAGTTGGGTGAATTTGCGTTGGCATATCTCACAGCGATACGGTTTGATGCCCAGATGTATTCGCGTATGTTGCGAGAGATACGAAGAGTTGGCAAAAGCTTTGGAGCACTGAGTACATTTGTAGGGCTTCGACTCACGCATATGCATTTGAGTGTGTAGCTGCAGATCGGCTTTGGATGTGAAGATCTAAAAGAGAGCAAGAGAACGTGATGGAGTATTAAAAGAGGAAAGGTAAATTTTTGAAATCTTCTGGGGAGTACATTTTCAGATCATCTTGGCAACATGTTGGACAATGAGAAGAAATTTTCGTATGCTACATTTGATTAGCTGAAACCCTTCCCCCACCCTTTTGGAGGGGTTTCATTTGCTATTTACCCTAAACGCACATAATTTGTTAAATACCTTTGTGTCCTTGATATCCTGCAATTGCATTTGATGATGCGGCGATGAGGTGGATGATGATATGCCATCACTTTGCTGTTGTTGCTGCTGCTGTTGTTGCTGGCGATTGTGATGCCGTGTCCCACCATTATCCACACTATTGCTGGTGACAACAATGTGATGATTGGGATTTGGTGGATATATTCGTGATTTTCTGCCTCGACCCGAAGACACTGTCGAACTGACCACTCCGGTGGTGGAATCAGCCAATTTAGAGTCTAAGCATACTGCAGATTTGTTATGAAGTAGAACTGCCGCTGCATCCGCTACTGCACCATTGGCAGAGGTGGTTGTTGACACTGCACCTTGGACCTGATAGTGAGGCTGGTGTTGTTGTTGCTGCTGCTGTTGTTGTTGGTGTTGTTGATGCGATGGCGGCTGATTGGTATAATTCAGAACGGATGTTCTCAAATCACCGGTATTGGAGAAAACGCTTAGTGGACCCAGAGTTACGCGTTCGTTTAGGGTATTCCTCAATTGGTCTATGGAACGGTGTACAGCTTGTGTATACTCACCACCCGGTGGTATCTCACCAATCAATGGTGAATTGTGATGATAATCAAGACCGCCACCTATTGGTCGATATTCAATGAGACGACCCTCCATTGTGAGTAAATTTGGGTTTTTGATTATTTTTCAGTATTTGTTTTGGGGTTTTTAAATTCGTAGTTGTTTGTATTGAAAGCGGCTAAGCGGCTTCTCATAGTTTTATTCCCGGAACAGTTTTGGGCACATTTCTATTTGATTTCTTATAATTTTAGTGATCAGTTTTTTAGGTGTTGTTTTGATTACTTCTTTTGAGTGAGGAACACTAAATGATTTAAAAATTGTTTTTTTTATTAAAATCTGATTTTTTTTATAATTTTTTGGGATTTTTGTTGTTGGATTCACTTATTTTTTTTTTGTTGAAGAAAAGTTTTAAAACAGTTTTTGTTGTTTGAATCACTTTTTTTTTTGCAATTCGGTTGCACACACCTTTATATCATTTGTTTAATGTGAGTCTTCATATATCATTTGTTTAATGTGAGTTTTTTATTTTTTCATTTATATGATAAGCCCATACCATTATAAGGTTTATATAGCATAGAACCAACATTTCGTGGAGTTGCAAGCGTTAGTTATGCCAAATATTGGCTATACAGCAATGCAAAAAACCAGTAAGGAAGGGCAAAAGTCGGGCGGTGCCGACTGTATAATACCCTACACCTACCCTATAAGTACAATGTGGGAGTTATATCCAGTTCTGAACCATTTTTGATGGACCTCGGCGAGTAAAAATATGTTCAAACTGTAATAACTACGGTTGACAAATGACAATATTATTGCAAATTACACCAAAATCTGACGAACATATATATGGGAGCTATAACTAATACTTAAGCGATTTCCATGAAATTAACCAATAATGTCGATAGTCATTAGAAAATCCTTGCTGCAAAATTTCGAGAGAATCGGATAACAAATGACCATTTTATTGCAGTATAACTGCAAATCGGACAAACATATATATGGGAGCTATATCCAAATCTGAACCGATTTAATTGAAATTCACCTGTAAAGTTGGGAGTCGTAAGAAAATCATTCCTGCCAAGTTTCGAGAAAATCGATTAACAAATGACCATTTTATTCCGTATTACTGCAAATCGGGCGAACATATATATGGGAGCTATATCCAAATCTGAGCCGATTTTTTCCAATTTCAATAGGCTTCGTCTCTAGACTGAAAAACACACCCAAACCATATTTCGAGAAAATCGGTTAACAAATGACCATTTTATTGCAGTATTACTGGAAATCGGACGAACATATATATGGGAGCTATATCCAAATCTGAACCGATTTTAATGAAATTCACCTGTAATGTTGGGAGTCGTAAGAAAATCGTTCCTGCCAAATTTCGAGAAAATCGATTAACCAATGACCATTTTATTGCAGTATAAGTGCAAATCGGACGAACATATATATGGGAGCTATATCCAAATCTGAGCCGATTTTTTCCAATTTCAATAGGCTTCGTCTCTAGGCTGAAAAATACGCCCATACCAAATTTGAAGATAATCGGATGAAAATTGCGACCTGTAGTATGTATACAAATTAATATGGACAGACGGACAGACAGACAGACAGATAGACAGTAAAGGCAGACGGACATAGCTAAATCGAATCAGAAAGTGATTCTGAATCTATCGGTGTACTTATCAATGGGTCTATATCCCTTCCTTTTGGGTGTTGCAAACTAATTCGCTAAGTTATAATACCCTGTACCAAAGTAGTGGTGTAGGGTATAAATACTGTTCGCTAATATGTTAAATAAACAAGCAAACAGACGTTTAGTTCGGCCGAGCCGAACTTTGGACACCTACAATCTCGAGTATATATGTAAACCACCTTTCGTCAAAATCCGGTGAAAAATGCATACCTTATGCCCCATTGCAGCTATATCGAAATATGTTCCGATTTGGACCGAAAACAAATAAGTACAAGTCATTGTTCAATCGTGTACAACAAAATATTGGCCTCTTTAGTCCGATATGAACTATATACGACACGGATGTCGAACAGCCTAACATAAGTCACTGTGTCAAATTTCAGTGAAATCGGATTATAAATGTTCCTTTTATGGGGCTAAGACTTTAAATCAAGATATGGGCTCATAACCTAAAATCGAGTGATCGGTCTATATGGCAGCTATATCCAAATGTGGACCGATCTGGGTCTAATTGAAGAAAGATGCCGAAGGTCTTACACAACTCACTGTCTCAAATTTTAACAAAATCGGATAATAAATGTGGCTTTTATGGGCCTAAGACCCTAAATCGGCGGATCGGTCTATATGGCAGCTATATCCAAATCTGGACCGATCTCGACCATATTGAAGAAGAATGTCGAAGGGCCTAACACAACTCACTGTCCCAAATTTCGGTGACTTCGGGCAATAATTGCGCCTTTTATGGACCTAAGACTCTAAATCGAGAGATCGGTCTATATGGCAGCTATATGGAAATCTTGACCGATCTAGGCCAAATGGCAGAAGTATGTCGAAGGGCCTAACACAACTCAATGCCCCAAATTTTGTCAAAGTCGGACAATAAATAAGCCTTTTATGGACCCAAAACCGTAAATCGAGAGATCGGTCTATATGGTAGCTATATCCAAATCTGAACCGATCTGGGTCTAATTGAAGAAAGATATCGAAGGGCCTAACACAACTCACTGTCCCAAATTTCAGCAAAATCGGATAATAAATGTGGCTTTTATGGGCTCAAAACCTTAAATCGAGAAATTGGTCTATATGGCAGCTATATCCATATCTGGACCGATCTGGGTCAAATTGAAGAAGGATGTCGCAGGGCTTTACACAACTCAATAAGTAAAATACGATTACGAGAAGTCCAACAAAAAAATACGAAATATTATGGTGATCGGTTAACGTTTTAGAGTGCCGACATTTCGTCCTTGAGGTACTTTTTAAGGATCTAGTTCAGAATATTAGGTCGCAGCATGAAATTCGTAAACAAAGTGCACATTTGTATTACACGTATGGTTAGCACTTGTAGTCTGCGTCACTACTGTACACTTGAGGTTCAGTGTACGAGGGTTGCCTTTTATATTACTGCGTAAGAGAACACAAAACAAACATTAATCATCGAAAATCTCTCCAAAGAGGTGTCGCACTGCGGCATGCCGTTCGGAATCGGCTATAAAAAGGAAGCCTCTTATCATTGAGCTTAAATTTGAATCGGACAGCACTCATTGATATGTGAGAAGTTTGCCCCTGTTCCTTAGTAGAATGTTCATGGGCAAACTTTGCATTTGCAATTTTGGCTAAGATATCTCCAAAACATGCATTCTGAACGCATCAAACGCTTCTTTAGGTGTTAAAAAACGTGGACCTCTCATTTTATTTTCTACGTACGGGAATAAAAAGAAATCATTCGGTGCCAAGTCAGGATTATACGGCGGATGACTCATCAAATCGATGTTTTTGAGTGCTAAAAAATGCAGTTGTTTCGTATTTTTGGAGCATTTCTTTCGACCAATCGACACGAGCCTTATTTGATTGATTGACAATTTTTGTGGGATCCCACGCGAACAAATTTTTGAAGGTCAAATGTTCATGCAATATTGAATGTATGCTGGTCCCGCTAAGGTTGTCTCAATCTCGCTATAGGTCATGGATTTTGGACAAACTTCACGAAATTCGTCATGGAGTGAACTACGATCTCGGTTGAATTCACCATACCATCGATAAACACTAGTCCTTGATGGAGCTTCATCGCTAAAAATGTATTTAGGTTCATAGATGCACTGTTGTTGAGTTAATCCACGTCGAAAGTTGAAAAAAATAATCGCACGAAAATGTTCACGATTTAATTCCATTTTTTGGGCGAGATGAATCGTTTAAGTTACTGTAAACAACACAAATAGCGCTCGTATATCAAAACGTTCTGAGTATGTATAACCTCAAAAATATCAAGCTTTTCGCAAGAGCTGTCAGTTGGCAGATTGCAATACAAGGGTTGTCCAATCCCGAAATATAAAAGGCAACCCTCGTATACATTGTATGATCGAAAATGGCTATTTCAGTGTGTTGCAAACGGTATGGCAAAATAATACGCAACTGCAAAATAACCACCGCTGAAAAACTGCGCTACGGTGGACTCCTGATAAAAATATCATGTATTTTTGGGCGGTCCACCATTCTCTATTGTCAAAGATTGAACTGATTGGTCTGCTTGTCCTCTTGAGCTCTTACAAGCTGCAATTTTTGTCCGATTTGGCTAAAATTGAGCACGCAATGTTGTGTTATGACTTTCAATAGCTGTGCCAAGTACGGCTTATATCGATCTCCCGAATTGACTTCTTGAGTCGTTACAAGCCCCAATTTTTATTTGTGTTTTTGGGCTACTATAACCTGCAAACAAAATTTCAATATCTAGCGTTTATATACTCTCCACCGAAGGATGGGAATATCTCGTTCCGTTTGCAACACATCGAAATATCCATTTCCGACCCTATAAAGTATACATATTTTTGATCATTGTAAAAATCGAAGACGATCTAGCCATGTTCGTCCGTCTGTCCGTCCGTCTGATGAAATCACGCTAAAGCCTTTAAAAATAGAAATATTGAGCCGAATCTTTGCACAGATTCTTTTTTTGTTCATAAGCAGATTAAGTTCGAAGATGGGCTATATCTCGATATAGCCCCCATATAAACCGACCCGCCGATTTAAGGTCTTAGGCCCATAAAAGCCACTATTATTATCCGAGTTTGCTGAAATTTGGGACAGTGAGTTTTGTTAGACCCTTCGACATTTTTCCTCAATTTGACCCATATAAGTTCAGATTTGGATATAGCTGCCATATAGACCGATCCGCCGATTTCGGGTCTTAGGCCCATGAAAGCCATATTTATTATCCGATTTTGCTGAAATTTGGGACAGTGAGTTCTTTTAGGCTCTTCAATTCGGTCCAGATTTGAATACAACTGCCATGTAGACCGATCTCTCGATTTAAGGTCTTGGGCCCATAAAAGGGGCATTTATTGTCCGATTTCACCGAAATTTGGGACAGTTAGTTGTGTTATGCTCCTCGACATTTTTCTTCAATTTAGCCCAGATCGGTCCAGATTTGGATACAGCTGCCATATAGACCGATCTTTCGATTTAAAGGCTTGGCTCCATAAAACACGCATTTATAATCCGATTTCGCTGAAATTTGAGATAGTGACTTATGTTTGACTTTTCGATATTAGATTCCCATATGTTTCAGATCGGTCTATAGTTATATATGGCCACCAAAAAGACCGATATTTAGCTCTAAAAATTGGATAATGACTTGTACTTATTTAAACACTCAATGTCCGTGAAGAATTTGGTCCGGAAATCGGACCATATTTCGATATAGCTGTTATGGCGGCATAAATTATTCATTTTTCACCGGATCATGACGAAAGGTGGTTTACATATATATACGAGGTGAAGGGTATCCAAAGTTCGACCGGCCGAACTTAACGCCTTTTACTTGTTTTAGGTGGCTTTCTTTTCAGAGAATGCCTCATATATGGGAGCTATAACTGAATCCGATCAAATTTCTATGAAATTCAACAGCAATGTCAAGAGTCTTCAGAGATTCTTTTGTGCCAAATTTTGTGACGACCGGGTAACACTTGACCAACTCAAAAAAGCAAATCTAAGTCAGGAATTCTATGCTATTTATGAAATCCCCAATTGTTTTCCATATCGCGTCCCTAAGTTGCTTCATGTCTTTTAGTATTTAGTATGGCTGTCCATAGGTAGGGCGGATTAATATCTGCAGCCTATTTTCAACCTAACCTACACTGACCATATTATGGCGATATTGGTCATAATCGGACTTACATGTGTATAAAAGAGAGCTTTAGGCAAATCTAAACCATTTTTTCCAGTTTCAATTAGCTTTGTCTCCAGGCCAAACCAAATGACTGTGCTGAATTTGAAGACGACCGGGTAAAACTTGAACCCATTCGGAGTCCAAGCGTTTATTTATCAAATGATCTCTTCCTTCTAGGTGTTACAAACTGTTACAAACAAGCGGACTACGTTATAACACTCTGTATGAATATAAAACCCAATATGTATATAACGGACTCCCCTAAGTTTGACGACTAAATGAGAACTAACAATCGGATGTATATCTTGAAATCGTCCTTGAATTTTACGACAGTCAAGACAGTAGTGGTGGAAAAAAATAATTCCATGTATGGCAAACGAAAAGGAAAAATCAATGAACTCTCCAACTAAGGAGTGATTTTTTTTGGATTTTCAAATTAAGTCCAAATTTAAAGAAAATGTTCTATAAAACTAGTATTTTGAGTATTGGATTTTTGGGATATTTCCCATGCAAAGTGAATGTTTTTCAATTCAATTATTTTGTTGCAAACTCTACACAGTAGCCACATAATAATCTTTCAATTATTATTGCTTAACATTTTTTTCTATCCAGTATAAGAAAATAAACAAATAAAGACAGACCATATGACCCTAATTAAATATTTTATTTATTATGCGATTTCCTTTCCCACACAAACCGACATTTAAACGCAGTTTTTAACCTTTATCTGGTGGTAAAGCCACGAAAAAACCACTAAAAATTGCTATAAAAACGAGATATGAGAGCCAGAAAAACAAGAAAATAAAGAAAAAAAATGTTTTTGTAGTCTGCATTCATTTCTAAAAAAAAAAAAGCAAAATATTTTCTAAGTTCAATGCAAGTGTTGTCAATTTGTCCACCAACACATAGAAACAAGAAGAGTAAAAGACCAACTCCATAAACCTCTCTCTAACCACCTTGGAAACAACGAAGTGCTTGCAAGTGTTGCCTATCATCAGGGGCCGGCAAAGAGTATGAGGTGTGCATGTATAGCTGCCACCATAACCACACACCCAATGCCTCACTAACACATACATCAAAAAACAAGAGGAAGTATGACTAGAATAAAAGGAAATATTTACTGAAATCTAGTTTTTTTCTATAATTCCTGCTTTTGAAGCCCTTGCTCACTCTCTCTCTGTTTTTTTGTTTGTTTTTTTTTTCTTCTGTGCGTTAAACAAAACAAAATCTAAATGGAGAGAATTTATGCAAGAAAAAAAAAAACCAGACAACGACTTTACTGCAGGAGAGTGAAAGAGAGTGTGAGAGCATGCAAAGTGAGTGGGAGAATTAAGTGCAGGTTTCCATGCAAAAATTCAAGAATTTTTTGATTTACTTCGTTTTTTTTTCTTTCTGTTCATACTCTTTTGGATATTTTTTCAATAGCAGCAGCATCAGCAGACATTTGGAGGAGAGCAGAAGGGGCATGGTGATAACTGATGATAGTCAGCCCTCTAAACGTTGATGATATTTGGTGACGGCGTTCAACATAATGACGTTGTAAGTGTTGTTGGTGTTGCTGTTATTTTCTTGTCTGGTTCTGAGGGTGATTTCGTCTGTATTTTCAGTTATTTGCTCTAAAACAATCTTTTGTTGCTTATTTCAATTTTTTTTTGGTATTTTTACCCCCAAAATCGTTTATATTTTTCATTTACGTTTTTTTTTTTTGATGACGCGTATTCATCACAAAGCCAGACAAAAAATACACAAAATACATTTGAAAGTTTTAGATTTTTTTTTGGCTGATTTTTTTTCGTTTTAGTCTTCTTTGTCATTTTTTTTTCAAAAGGTCTGAATGGCAGAGAATGTCAGAAAAACGGAAATTGTTGTACAAGGGTTGAAAAAGGGATTCGCGGATTTTGTTTTTTACAGCCTAGAGAAGAGGAATAATTATAATTTGAACCTTTTTCGCTGAAAACGTTGATGGAATAAACAATTTGTCCCTGAGTGCTGAGGAAAATGAATGGGGTAAAATAAATCAATGTGAAGTCTATTTTGGAGAGGTTTAAAGTTCAAAGTTTTATGAGATGAATAAGTCTATGGTTAACTGAGGAGATGAACTTTATTATTCTCAATAATTACCAAGTTTTTTAACAGCCAAAGCCAGTCACATGTTCCCACTCGATTTATTTACCAATTCATCGATATCAGCTACTTTATAAAATCAGCTGTACTCGATGAATTGATGAACGCATTAAGTGCATCATGTTCGTATTGGTTTTTATACCCTACGCCTCTACTGTGGTACTGGGTATTATAACTAAGGGCATTCGCTTGTAACACGCAAAAGGAGAATAGATGGACCCATCGACTCAGAATTGCTTTCAGATTCGATTAAACAATGTCAGTGTATCATTTAAGTGTAAAATAAAGTACAATAACCCGACCTTGCAAGCAAAAAATTAATTACTGTCAAAAAAGAGTTTTCTTTTTCTCCCGGACTCCCCCAATGTTTACAGAGAGAGAGAGAAGATAGTGCTCAGAAAACTACTTTGCAGTCAATGGAGGTTGATTCGTTTAGTGTTCTTAGATTTCACATAGCATTAACATTAAATATCTAATCACAAATAGAATAAACAAGTAAAAAGGCATTAAGAACTTTGAATACCCACCACCTCGGGTATATATGTAAACCTCCTTTCGTCACAATCCGATGAAAATTGGATAACTTGTGCACCCAAATTTGGCACGGACATTGAGTGGTCAATAAATATAAGCCACTGATGAATTTTGTATTTCAAATTTCAACAAAATCGGGTAATAAATAAAGCTTTTATGAGCTTCAGATTCTTAAACGGCATATCGGATTATATGACAACTATATCTAAATACAGTCCTTTTTTTACCATATTTGGGTCGGATGGCGGGTGGCCTAAACTACTCACTGTTTCAAATTTCAGTGAAATTGGATAAAAAAATTAAGCTTTTATGGTCTTCAGACCCTTTATCGGGAGATAGGTCTATTTGGCGGCTATATCTAAACATAGTCCGATCCAAACCATATTTAAGGCGGATGTCAGGAGACCTGTTTCAAATTTCAGCGAAATCGGGTAATAAATAGGGCTTTTATGGGCTTCAGACCCTTTATCGGAAGATCGGTCTATATGGCTGCTATTTCTAAATAAAGTCCGATCAAACAATATTTGGGTCAGATGTTGGTAGGTAGGCCTAAAACTACTCACTGTTTTAAATTTCAGCGAAATCGGATAAAAAATAAGCCTTTATCGGCAGATCGGTCTATGTGGCAGCTATATCTAGATATAGTCCAATCTGAACCATATTTAGGTCAGATGTCGGGAGGCCTAAAAATACTCAAATGCAAATTTTGCCCATGAACATGCCACCAAGGAACAGGGGCGAACTTCTCACATATCAACGCGTGCAGTCCGATTCAAGTCTAAGCTCAATGGTAAGGGGCCTCTTTTTTATAGCCGAGTCCGACACCTCTTTGGAGAGAAGTTTTACTTGGCATAGTACCTCACAAATGTTGCCAGCATTAGGAGGGGAAAACCACCGTTGAAAATTTTTTTCTGATGGTTTCGCCAGGATTCGAACCCAGTCGTTCAGCGTCATAGATGGACATGCGAACCTCTACGCTACGGTGGCCTCCTAAAAATACTCACTGTTTAAAATTTCAGCAAAATCGTATGAAAAATTAAGTTTTTATGGGCATTAGACCCTTTATCGGAAAATCGGTCCGTATAGCAGCCATATCCAAATATGGTCCGATTTGGCCTGTTCAAGAACTTAACCAGCGTGCATTAAAAAGACGTATCTGTGCCAAATTTCAGCTCAATATCCCAATTTTTGAAGGCTGTAGAGTGATTACAACAGACGCACGGACAGACCGATAGACAGACAGACGGACAGACACATAGACATCGTTAAATCGTTTTAGAATTTTACGACGATCCGAAATATATATACTTTGTAGGGTTGGAAATTGATATTTCAATGTGTTGCAAACGGAATGACTAAATGAATATAGGGGATATGGGGGAATATGGTGGGTATAAAAAGTCTACTGCTTTGCTGTCGCCGGCTAAAACTGACGTCTCAGGCATTCTGTCCATCATGACAGATTCTGCTAAAATTTTATACAAAATAAATTAAGTTAAAGGCATAATTTTATTCTACATACCCAACTTCTGCAAAACCAGAAAAAATTTAAGCTTCTAGGAACCGAACATGGATGACCAAGAGACCGGTTTATATGGAAGCTATATCAGATTAAAGGCTAATTTTGGCCGTACTTGGCATAGTTATTGAAAGTCATAACAAAACACTACATTCAAAATTTCAGCCAAATCGGACGAAAATTGCGGCTTGTAACGGCTCAAGAAGTCAAATCGGGAGATCAGCTTATATGGGAGCTATATCAGGTTATAGACCGATTTGGTTCGTATTTGGCACAGTTGTTAGGAGTCATAAAATTGCAAAAATCAGCCAAATCGGACAAAAGTTGCGGCTTCCAGGGGATGCAGAAGTCAAATCGGGAGAAGTCAAATGGGAGCTATATCAGGTTATAGACCGATTTGAACTGTAATTGACAAATTTGTTGAAAGTCGTAACAGAATACCGTGTGCAAAATTTCAGCCTAATCGGACTAATCGGACAAACGCCTGGGTTCAAATCCTGCAGGCGAGAACACCTTAAAACATTTTTCAGCGGTGGTTATCCCCTCACCAAATGCTGGCGACATTTGTGAGTATTTCAGCCATGTACAACTTCTCAACCAAGAGGTGTCTCTTTTCAGTAGCACGCCGTTCGGACTCGTCATAAAACAGGAGGTCCCCTTAGCATTGAGCTTAAATTTGAAACGGGCAGCACTCAATTGATATTGTGAGAAGTAAGTCCCTCTAATTTGTTCCGCAATGGCATGTTTGGGAAACACTAAAAGCTGTACGAGTTCGACCTCTATTGTGATTTCGACAGACGGACGCTCGAGTAGTGTACCAGGTAGTGTACCGTAAACAGCTGAGTACAAATTTTTCTCGCGAAGTGCACTATGTGTCAATTAGTGTTGGTTGTGTGTGTGTGTGTATTATAGTTAAGAACCCTACCCACACAAACGACCAAAAATGGAGCGAACTAGTTACATACACATTATCAGAGTTGCACTAATCACTGATTTTGACAGATAGTGCACTCGATATTTTGCTGTTGGGCAACTGCCACTACGTGTAAGTTAATATATCTTGGATGGGGTATACTAATTTCGTCATTCTGTTTGCCATGTCCGGCGGTCCTTCTGTCTGTCGAAAGCACGCTAACTTTCGAAGATGTAAAGGTAGCCGCTTGAAATTTTGCACAAATATTTTTCATTAGTGTAGGTCGGTTGGGATTGTAAATGGGCCAAATCGGTTCATGTTTTGATATAGCTGCCATATATGCCAACCGATCTTGAGTCTTGACTTCATGAGCCTCTAGAGGGCCCAATTCTCATCCAATTTGACTGAAATTTTGCACGTGGTGTTTTGGTATCACTTCCAAAAACTGTGCTTAGTATGGTGCAAATCGGTAATTAACCTGATATAGCCGTCATATAAACCGATCTGAGATCTTGACTTCTTGAGCGTCTAGAGTGCGCGATTCCTATACGATTTGGCTGAAATTTTGCACGACGTGTTTTGTTATGACTTCCAACAACTATGCTTAGTATGGCGCAAATCGGTACATAACCTGATATAGCTGCCATATAAACCGATCCTGCGTCTTGACTTCATTAGCCTCTAGAGGGCTCAATTCTCATCCAACTTGACTGAAATTTTGCACGTAGTGTTTTGGTATCACTTCTAATAACTGTGGTAGGTATGGTTCAAATCGGTAAATGTTTTGATATAGCTACCATATATACCGATCTGGGGATTTGACTTCTTGAGCCACTAGAGCAATTATAATCCGATTTGACTGAAATTTTGCACGTGGTGTTTTGTTATGACTTCCAATAACTGTGCTATGCATGGTGCAAATCGGTACATAACCTGTTATAGCTGCCATATAAACCGATCTGTGATCTTGACTTCTTGAGCCTCTAGAGGGCGCAATTCTCATCCGATTGGGAAGAAATTTCGTACAATGGCTTCTCTCATGACCTTGAGAGGTCATACGTGTCTAATATGGTCTGAATCAATCAATAGCTTGATACAATTCCCATATAAACCGATCTCCCGATTTTGCTTCTTGAGCCCCTACAAGGTGCAATTCTTATCCAAATGAACTGAAATATTACACAATGACTTCTACAATGTTCAGTATTCATTTATGGTCCGTATCGGCCCATAACTTCTTTTTCAGTTATCAATTCAACCCCTCATTTTCTGGTGATATTCATTCTCATGGTCATTAGCTCGCCCCATTCCCCCTTGGGAAAAATAACATTAACTTTCACTCTTCTTTGGGTTACTAAACAACTTTTTATGGCGATTTATATATCCTTTTAAACACCTGACACATGTATATGCATTTCTTTGGTGACTTTTTCTAACATTCTATTGCATTATGAGGAAAAAATCCTCAACATCATTGATGGGGTCATAAAACCAAAATTACGCCAAAAATTTCACCGCTGACATAGAAAAACGTGAAATAAATCAAAAAAAAAAACAACCGAAAAATCAGCAACAAAACCTCCAAAAAGCACACACACACACACTCACACATACACTCCCATTCAACATAGACACCATGGCAGACAGCAGACAATAACAGCTGGGGGAGAAAATATCAACAGTTCGATTAGATTTTTTCTAAAATTTATTTTATTTATTAGATGGTATTGGTGGAGGTGGGGTTGACTGGGCAAAGCACAGGGATGCTGGCAAAGCATGGCAGTTGGCAGTGTGCATGTCCTCTTGTGCCGGCATTTGCTTCATACATTTATTCACAATCTATACTAACACATACATATAGCAAACATTTTAGCTTACATTGAAATTCATATGTATTGTGGTGGATTGTTTGTCCGTCCATGTCTCTGTCTGTCCGTCTGTCCTTCAATGTCTAGCTGAATGATTGTTAACATGTATTTCTTTTTTTTTTTTGCTATTTTATTTATAATTCTGTGATGATTTTTTTTCGTGCACTGCTGTTTGTAAGCTGCTGATGTTTTTGGTAGACAAATATGCAGACGGGAGTTTAGGATTAAACGAAATGAAAAGTTGATAAGGACAATAAGAATACTCAACCATAGAAAATTGAAGGGGGCAAAAAGAAAAGCACGAAAATGTTGTATATATAATATGGAAATGGAATTGAGAGGCATACATGTGTGTTACAATGTAGACAAGGTACAGTGATATCAACAAAAAAAAAAAATAAAAAAAAATTAAAAACAATAAAAAAAATTTTATTTTTTTAAAAATGATTTTTTTTAGGGTAAAATTTTTTGAAAACTATTTTTTTTAATGATATAAACAAAAAATATAAAAAAAATAAAAAAAAATAAAAATAAAAAGTTGTTGGGTATCATAACAAAACACGTCGTGCGAAATTCCATTCCATTCGGATAAGAATTGCGCCCTCTAGAGGCTCAAGAAGTCAAGACCCAAGATCGGTTTATATGGCAGCTATATCAGGTTATGGGCCGATTTGAACCATACTTGGCACAGTTGTTGGATATCATAACAAAACACGTCGTGCACAATTTCATTCTGAACGGATAAGAATTGTGCACGCTAGAGGCTCAAGAAGTCAAGACCCAAGATCGGTTTATATGGCAGCTATATCAGGTTATGGACCGATTTCAACCATACTTGGCACAGTTGTTGGATATCATAAGAAAACACGTCGTGCAAAATTGCATCCCAATCGGATAAGAATTGCGCACGCTAGAGGCTCAAGAAGTCAAGGCCCAAGATCGGTTTATATGACAGCTATATCAGGTTATAAACCGATTTGAACCATACTTGGCACAGTTATTGGATATCATAAGAAAACACGTCATGCTAAATTTCATTCCAATCGGATAAGAATTGCGCACTATAGAGGCTCAAGAAGTCAAGACCCAAGATCGGTTTATATGACAGCTATATCAGGTTATAAACCGATTTGAACCATACTTGGCACAGTTATTGGATATCATAAGGAAACACGTCATGCAAAATTTCATTCCAATCGGAATGTGCAAAATTTCAAGCGGCTAGCTTTACTCCTTCGGAAGTTAGCGTGCTTTCGACAGACAGACGGACGGACGGACGGACAGACGGACGGACATCGCTAGATCGACATAAAATGTCGCGACGATCAAGAATATATATACTTTATGGGGTATCAGACGAATATTTCGAGTAGTTACAAACAGAATGACGAAATTAGTATACCCCCCATCTTATGGTGGAGGGTATAAAAACGGACCCTCCCAATGTTGACGACCCACGCAAACGAAAAAAGGACCATGATTTGCGGATCTGCACCTGGAATGTCCGCTCTCGCTATAGAGAAGGTGCAGTATATACGCTGGCGGATGTATTAGAGAAGTACAAGACAGATATTACCGCCTTACAGGAAGTGCGATGGACTGGGAATGGCGTCACTACAACACCAAACGGTAACAAACTTTACAATAGCTGCCATAGCACGAGGCATGAGTTTGGCTTTGGATTTGTGGTTAGTCGGAGACTGAAACACCTAGTCTCCAGCTTTACCCCGGTGGATGAGAGGCTAGCCACAATCCGCATAAAAGCCAAATTCTTCAACATCAGTCTTATTTGTGCCCATGCCCCGACGGAAGACAAGGACGAGCAGACCAAGGATATTTTCTTCGAGCGCCTAGAGAGAGAATATGACCGCTGCCCCTCCCATGATATAAAAATCGTTCTGGGAGATTTTCATGCGAAGATAGGGAAGGAAGACATTTTTGGTCCAACAGTCGGAATGTTTAGCCTCCTTGAGACAATGTCCACAAATGGGTTGAGGCTGATAGATTTCGCCGCGGCAAAAAACATGGTAGTTAATAGCACCAGATTTCAATATAAAAATATTCACAAAGCCACATGGCTGTCACCCGATCAAAACACGAGAAATCAAATTTATCACATTGTGATAGATGGAAGGCATTCATGCAGCGTGTAAGATGTACGATCGATCCGTGGAGCGAACATAGATTCAGTTCATTACCTTGTTGCAGCAAGGGTTCGCACCCGTTTGAACATGGCGAGAAAAGTACGATCTGACACTGCACGGAGGCTGGATATTGAAAAGCTGCAAACACAACAAACGGCAGCGGCATACTCCACTCGACTGACCCAACTGCTTCATGAAAGCACTCCTTGTTTCGATGATATAATGGGGCAGTGGCAAACCATTGCCCCCTCCATGGAAAATGCCGCGAAATCCGTACTTGGGTACCGGAAGCCTCCTCCAAAAAACCCGTGGTACGACCAAGAGTGTCGAGATGCTACTGAAGCCAAGAATGCGGCATATAGAGCAACCCTGCAGTCAGTAGCAAGGCGCCAGATAAAGAAGAGTTATCGGGAGAAAAGGAGAGAGGAAAAATGTCTATTCCGCAGAAATAAAAAGGAAATATTGGGTTGCCCAAAAAGTAATTGCGGATTTTTTACAATAAAAGAAAGTAAATGCATTTTTAATAAAACTTAAAATGAACTTTAATCAAATATACTTTTTTTACACTTTTTTTCTAAAGCAAGCTAAAAGTAACAGCTGATAACTGACAGAAGAAAGAATTCAATTACAGAGTCACAAGCTGTGAAAAAATTTGTCAACGCCGACTATATGAAAAATCCGCAATTACTTTTTGGGCAACCCAATAGAAAGACTTGAGTGTGAACGAATTGAGATGTACAGGAGTCAGAATGAAGTCCGGAAATTCTACCAAAGAATTAAACATCAAACCGATGGCTTTGGTGCAGGCACATCTTCCTGCAGAGACAAAGAAGGAAATCTGGTAAATGACGCAGATAACATGCTGAGGATATGGATAGTTCAGCGAAGAGGATACCGCTGAACCAATCCCTGATGATGGTATAGAAAGTTTACCTACTAGTCAGAATGAGATCCTAGTAGCAGTGACCCGACTCATGAACGACAAGGCAGCAGGAGCCGACGGGTTACCCGCTGAACTATTTTTGAGCGGAGTGTCACCGCTGATAAGGCGTATGCATCAGCTTATCTGCGCAATCTGGCTAGAAGAACGCATACCCGATGATTAGAGCCGAAGGGTTACCCGCTGAACTATTTAAGACCGGAGGCGATACGCTGATAAGGCGTATGCATCAGCTTATCTGCGCAAGCTGGCTAGAAGAACGCATACCCGATGATTGGAACCTCAGCATACTATGTCGCGTACACAAGAAAGGAGACAAGACGGAATGTGCCAACTACAGGGGAATAAGTCTCCTCCCCATCGCGTACAAGATACTCTCGAGCGTACTGCGGGAAAGATTAAAACCTAAAGTCAATGAGATAATTGGGCCCTATCAATGCGGCTTTAGACCTGGTAAATCCACCCTGGGCCAGATATTCACACTGCGCCAAATCCTGGAAAAGACCCGAGAAGGACAAATTAACACCTACCTCTTCTCTTTGTGGACTACAAAGCCGCCTTCGATACTCCTTTATGTTCAAAGGTATTTCAAGCCATGTCTGAGTTTGGTAACCCTGCAAAATTAATAAGACTTTCAGCAGAATGACACTTGCTGATAGACGTTCCTCAGTAAGAATAGGAAAGAATCTCTCCCAACCATTTAATACCAAACGAGGTTTCAGACAAGGAGACAGCCTATCGTGTGATCTCTTTAATATCCTGCTGCTGAAGATTATACGAGATGCAGATGTGAATAGATATGGCACACAAATCACAGGAGAACACATGCTACTCGCCTATGCCGACGACATCGATATCATAAGTCGATCACCGGAAGTAGTAACTGCAGCCTTTGAAAGAATCGAAAGAGAGTCAGAGAGTCAATGGGTCTGGCTGTAAATGAAGATAAGACGAAATGGAAGGTTTCAACTCCCAAAAAGCCTTGCACAACCGATCAGATAAAGAAAATGGAGAAAGTTGGAAACCACAACTTTGAGATAGTCAGTAACTTTATCTACCTCGGCACCGCCGTAACTGAAACGAATGATACCAGTTTTGAGATTAAGCCAAGAATAATATTGGCAAACAGATGCTAATTTGGACCACCAAGGCCACTTCTCGACAGACAAGACACTGATACTACCCGTATACCAGATACTGATACTACCCGTGTTGTTATATGGTTCTGAAGCATGGGTATTTGTGAAAGCAGATGAGGCAGTACTTGGAGTATTTGAGAGAAAGATTCATCGTAAAGTATATGGACCAGTTTGCGTTAATGGAGAATAGAGGCGACTTATGAACCATGAGCTGAATGAGCTATATGACGACGATGGCATAGTTACACGCATCAAAATACAATGGCTGCGTTGGCTAGGTCATGTTGTCAGAATGGATGAGGAAGCTCCAGCAAAGAAGTCTTTTGAAGGCAAACACGGTGGTACACGCAAACCGGAAAGACCAAAAGCCCGATGGAAAGATCAAGTGGTGGGAGACACCTCGAAACTTGGTGTCAGAGATTTTAGAATGAGCGCAGAAGATCGAGGCGCTTGGAACGCTATTCTACGTTCGGCTAGTGGAACAAATATTCTGTCATAGCCAATTAAAGTAAAGTAAAGTAGCCAAAAAAACCAATATTGAACTAAAATTCAACAGTGACTAGTATTTATTACGACTGAGTCCAAATCGGACCATATTTTGATATAGCTGCTATGGGTGCCTTTATAATGCATTTTTCACCGGATTATGACGAAAGGTGGTCTACATATATTGGGTTGCCCAAAAAGTATTTGCGGATTTTTCACATAGTCGGCGTTGAAAAATCCGCAATTACTTTTTGGGCAACCATATATATCCGAGGTGGTGGATATATCCAAAATTCGGACCGGCCGAATTTAATTGCTTTTTATACCCTCCACCATAAGATGGGGTGTATACTAATTTCGTCATTCTGATTGTAACTACTCGAAGTATTCGTCTGAGACCCCATAAAGTATATATATTCTTGATCGTCGTGAAATTTTATGTCGATCTAGCCATGTCCGTCCGTCGCGTCCGTCTGTCTGTCGCAAGCACGCAAACTTCCGAAGGAGTAAAACTAGCCGCTTGAAATTTTGCACAAATACTTCTTATTAGTGTAGGTCGGTTGCTATTGTAAATGGGCCATATCGGTTCATGTTTTGATATAGCTGCCATATAAACCGATGTTGGGTCTTGACTTCTTGAGCCTCTAGAGTGCGCAATTCTTATCCGATTGGGATGAAATTTTGCACGACGTGTTTTGTTATTATATCCAACAACTGTGTCAAGTATGGTTCAAATCGGTTTATAACCTGATATAGCTGCCATATAAACCGATCTTGGGTCTTGACTTCTTGAGCCTCTAAAATGCGCAATTCTTATCCGATTGGAATGAAATTTTGCACGACGTGTTTTGTTATGATATCCAACATCTGTGCCAAGTATGGTTCAAATCGGTTTATAACCTGATATAGCTGCCATATAAACCGATCTGGGATCTTGATTTCTTGAGCCTCTAGAGGGCGCAATTCTTATCCGATTGGAATGAAATTTTGCACGACGTGTTTTGTTATGATATCCAACAACTGTGCCAAGTATGGTTCAAATCGGTTCATAACCTGATATAGCTGCCATATAAACCGATCTTGGGTCTTGACTTCTTGAGCCTCTAGAGTGCGCAATTCTTATCCGATTGGAATGAAATTTTGCACGACGTGTTTTGTTACGATATCCAACTACTGTGCAAAGTATGGTTCAAATCGGTCCATAACCTTATATAGCTGTCATATAAACCGATCTTGGGTCTTGACTTCTTGAGCCTCTAGAGGGCGCAATTCTTATCCAATTTAAATGAATTTTGGCACGTAGTATTTTGTTATGATATCCAACAACTGTGCCAAATATGGTTCAAATCGGTTCATAACCTGATATAGCTGTCATATAAACAGATCTGGGGACTTGACTTCTTGAGCTTCTAGAGGGCTCAATTTCTATCCGATTTGGCTGAAATTTCGCAAGACGTTTTTCATTGTTACTTGCAACAACTATGTCAAATAAAGTACAAGTCGGTTCATAACCTGATATAGCTGGCATATAAACCGATCTGGGATCTTGACTTCTTGAGCCTCTAGAGGTCGCAATTATTATCCGATTTGCCTGAAATTTTGTACGACGGATTCTCTCATGACCATTAACATACGTGTTTATTATGGTCTGAAAGGGTCTATAGGCCGATACAGCTCCCATATAAATCGATCTCTCTATTTTACTTCTTGAGCCCACAAAGGGCGCAATTCTTATTCGAATTGGGTGACATTTTACACAGGTCTCCAACATATAATTTAATTGTGGTCCAAACCAGACCATATCTTGATATCGCTCTAATAAAGGGTGATTTTTTTGAGGTTAGGATTTTCATGCATTAGTATTTGACAGATCACGTGGGATTTCAGACATGGTGTCAAAGAGAAAGATGCTCAGTATGCTTTGACATTTCATCATGAATAGACTTACTAACGAGCAACGCTTGCAAATCATTGAATTTTATTACCAAAATCAGTGTTCGGTTCGAAATGTGTTCATTCACCGTAACGTTGCGTCCAACAGCATCTTTGAAAAAATACGGTCCAATGATTCCACCAGCGTAAAAACCACACCAAACAGTGCATTTTTCGGGATGCATGGGCAGTTCTTGAACGGCTTCTGGTTGCTCTTCACTCCAAATGCGGCAATTTTGCTTATTTACGTAGCCATTCAACCAGAAATGAGCCTCATCGCTGAACGGTGAATGAACACATTTCGAACCGAACACTGATTTTGGTAATAAAATTCAATGATTTGCAAGCGTTGCTCGTTAGTAAGTCTATTCATGATGAAATGTCAAAGCATACTGAGCATCTTTCTCTTTGACACCATGTCTGAAATCCCACGTGATGATCTGTCAAATACTAATGCATGAAAATCCTAACCTCAAAAAAATCACCCTTTAGCAGAGCAAATCTTTTCTTATTTCCTTTTTTTTTTGCCTAAGAAGAGATGCCGGGAAAAGAGCTCGACAAATGTGATCCATGGTGGAGGGTATATAAGACTCGGCCCGGCCGAACTTAGCACGCTTTTACTTGTTCTTGTTAAAATTAAAATTTTGCACCAATCCCATGGCAGCAGGTTATACCTACCGGATTGACCCAATGGATTCCTTTATTGGCAACGGCTGCCGCCTCAGTGTACAACACACTACTACAACAACAACAACAATTTTGCGCAATAACTTCTACTATGGTCTCCAAAATCCAAACCAAGTTTAGTCCCCATCCGTCCAGAACCTGATATAGCTCCCATAGCAAAGCAATCCTTACCCATTATACTTTGTTCGTCAATAAAGAGATACCAGTCGAAAAACTTGATAAATTCGATCATTGGTAGAGGGTAAATAAGATTCGGTCCGGCCGAACTTTGTACGCTTTTACTTGTTCTTAAATATTTCTTTCCCGAGTTGCTCTAAAACCCCACTGTCCCTCTCATATGTCCTTTCACTGCGGTTCGTCGTGAATAAATATTTTTTCCCCCTCTGTCAGGTGAAAGTTCATTCATTTTGATTCAATGACCGCCATACGGTCTCTCGTGCTGCATTATTTTCTATTTTGGCTAAATGCATTTAGATTTTAAAACAGAAACAAAAAAAAAACAAAGAGAAAAATCTAACCACTCATATATTTTTATATACAAACATGGGTTGTGTGTGAACGAGGACTTCCCCCAAGCTTGTGTATGAGTGAGTTAGTTGTTGCAACATATTCACAAACACACACACACACTGCTAGGCTCAAATTTATTCATGTGCATTTGATTTTATTTGATTTTGTTTTTTTTTTTTTTTTGGTGGCTGTTTTGTTTTTTTGCCGGCGGTTAAATAGAATTTGATTGTGTGTTAGTAGGAGAATTTAGAATATTTTAGAGATATTTTTTTTTCGTGCGCCTTTAAATGTGTCTTTTATGGGTGTGTGTGTGTGTGTGTGTGTGTGTGTGTGGCAATTTGTGTGATTTTGTTGTTCTTTTTTTGTGGTCTCCCCGCTTCCATTGACCTTGAAAATACGCTGTTGCTGTGGCATATAAAAAGGATGTTTGTTCATGCCAATAGGGCATTGGCAAAATGCATTTCATCATGTGTTTTTTTTTTTTTGTTCCTTTGCTTGGGTTAAAGGGAAGTTGATTGTTGGGGTTTGAGCTTAGAAAATAACAACAAATCAGTTTTATGTGGTCATTTTTGTTCCATGTTTACTTTTGAGGTCACTAAGTTAATTTAGATGTCAGTAAAAAAATTTGACTTACATTCATGCAAGTGAAAGGTGACCAGGTTGTGTAAATATTTGGGTGATTTGGAAGCAAGGTGTGTGGCTGGATGCGATAAATGCATGGAAAGATCTAAGAGGAAACTGAAATTGTTGAGATTGGCTGGAGGCAAAGTAACTGGCAGCAATAAAATGATCAGAACGACAAAACGTGTCTGCTGGAAGCTTTTTCGCGCACAGGCCCAAGCCCAAACTGAAATGTTTGTAGCCAATATGTGGGACAGAGCAGAGACAAGAAAGGACATGTTGAGTCTTTTCATGAAAACGCATTTTCTACATAATACGATGAGACTCTCGGAGATACCGGAATGTTGGCATAATGAGATTGATTGAAGGCTTATCCTTGCAGAAGTTATGATAAAGGAAGCCTTGGGGAGCTTCCAACCACTTAAGCCCAACTACAGCTGATGGAATATTTCTGGTGTTACCACAGAAGGAGTCAGACTATATGGTTGCCCACCTGACCATGGCGTGCCTAGGACTTGGATATACTCCGAAAGCCTGGCAG
The DNA here is from genome assembly GCF_963082655.1 of Stomoxys calcitrans. NCBI lineage: Eukaryota > Metazoa > Arthropoda > Insecta > Diptera > Muscidae > Stomoxys > Stomoxys calcitrans. The sequence continues at coordinate 208,805,057 of NC_081553.1, forward strand.
GAAGCAAGGGTGACATCAATACCCAAGCCCGTCAATGTATGTTATGCAACACAGACCTATAAACCTTAAGTCCTTTCTACTTAAAACCACGAAAAGTGTTGTGGATACCATGATAAAGAGTGCTCAAATACAAATAGCATGCCCTACTAAAAGGGAAGGTCGTTGGAGACGGCCCAGCAAAAAGTTGTGCGTAAAACCAAAGAGGTGTCTTTTAACAATAAGCGGACCCACACACTGAATCGTAAGCGAGTACTGGATGGATCGGGTCCTTAGAGACAGGATATATATTCTAAGGAACAGGTGGATAAATTGTATATTTTTATGGGAGAAAGTGGCACAGGGCATGCCACAAGGGGGCATTTTAACGCCACTGCAATGGCTGACCACCATAAATAATCCTAAACGGAGACTGACTGAGGAGGGATGTGAACTCGTCTTCTATGGAGATAATGTTATAATACCTCTAAGGAGTATGGATCAGAATCAGCAACGCAGAAGGGCCGAAAAGGTCTCGCAGTCATTCAGACCGCTAGACTTAGCTAGACACCTAGTGGTCTGATTGAGACCTAAGGGTCTCAATGAGACTTAGGGGTCTGAATGAGACCTAGAGGTCTTAATGAGACCTAGGGGTCTGAAAGAGACCTAAGCGTCTGAATGAGACCTAGAGGTCTCAATGAGACCTAGGGGTCTGAATGAGACCTAGAGGTCTCAATGAGACCTAGGGGTCTGAATGAGACCTAGAGGTCTCAATGAGACCTAGGGGTCTGAATGAGACCTAGAGGTCTTAATGAGACCTAAGGGTTTCAATGAGACCTAGGGATCTGAAAGAGACCTAGGGGTCTCAATGAGACCTCTGGGTCTGATAAAAACCTAGGGGTCTCAATGTTAACCAGAGAAAGAAAGGACGAAGGTGAGCCATTGTAAGGCACTACGTTTCTTCAAATTTAACGATTTCGATAACTGAAAAGGTCAAATATTTGAAAGTGATCTTGGACAGGAAACTGAACTAGAAGTGTCACATTCAGGAGCATACTGAGAAGACTCACTGATGTTGGACAGTATGTAGACGGGCCATAGGCTCGAAATGAGGCCTGAATCCGAAAATAGTCCATTGGCTCTACAGGAGCGTGATTAGAACAATATTTACTTACGCCTCATTAGTTTGCTGGACTGCCATGTTAAAAAAGTCCAACTTAAGGACCATACATCAGGTTCAGAGCTTGGCATAGGCGGAGCGACGAAGACCACGCCCACTAGGGCACTGGAGACTATTCTATATATCCGACCCATAGACATATAGATTAAGTGCAAAGCATCCACTGGGGCTATGAAACTAAAGGCTATTATCGAGGCGACGATAGGAAACCTGGAAGGAAGGGAAGAGGTTTTCGATCAGATACCAGAGACGACATTTGACGAGTGCTAGGTAATGCTGAGAGGCACAGCCTTGGATTGACGCAATTCTGGTATTGTCATCTGAAAGATGATGCTACACAAATGGAATAAAGCTAGAGGACAAGTGGGCCTGGGGTCTACATGGAGGACGTAGAAACTAATATCAGTTTTGGACTAAGTGCTCATAATAGAGACGACAATAGGAAACCTGGATGGAAGGGAAGAGGTTTTCGATCAGATACCAGAGACGACATTTGAGGACGAGTGCTAGGCAATGCTGAGAGGCACAGGCTTAGTTTGGCGGAACTCTGGTGTTACCATCCGGAAGATGATGTTACACAGAAGACAGAGTGGGCCTGGGGGTCTACATGGAGAATGCTGGAACTAATATCTGTTTTGGACTAAGTGCTCATAATAGGATTCTGTAGGCGGAGATCCCGGCTATCACGAAATGCGAGTTGTGGTATGGCGAGGGCTTCTTTACTGACAGTAAACTGGCCATCAGGGCAATAGCAACCAGGTCACGAACAGTCTTGAAGTGTAAAAAGGCAATTAACGCCTTCTTCGAGGATGAGACAATCCACAGTGTATGGATGCCGGGGCATAGCAGAGTAAGGGGAATTGAAAAAGCAGATAAACTGGCAGTTAAGGCCAGAGGACTGCCAAAAAATTAACTTGCTTAACTCAAAGCCTTTCGTGTCGACGCAGTCCGAGTTAAGGGCGTGAGAAACTCTTTGCAAAAGCGAAACAGTTGGTAGGAAGGGGAAAATCCTATGGAGTGATACTACGTGTAGAGCATGTGGCGAAGATATTGGGTTGCCCAAAAAGTAATTGCGGATTTTTTAAAAGAAAGTAAATGCATTTTTAATAAAACTTTTAATAAACTTTAATCAAATATACTTTTTTTCCACTTTTTTCTAAAGCAAGCTAAAAGTAACAGCTGACAACTGACAGAAGAACGAATGCAATTACAGAGTCACAAGCTGTGAAAAAATTTGTCAACGCCGACTATATGAAAAACATGCAATTACTTTTTGGGCAACCCATAATAAGACGTTGAAGCATTTGCTATGTCACTGCCCGCAAAAAGACCACGGTACTCAGGTGGGACACAATACGAGTGCCAAGCATGGTTTAAACCAGTCCATAACCTGATATAGCTGCCATATAACCTGATATAGTCGCCATATTAAACAGATTTCCCGATTAGACTTCTTGAGCTTCTAGAGGGCGCAATTCTTATCCAAATTGGTTGAAATTTTCAATATGTCCTTTTGGTATGACTTCCAAGAAGTATGGTATAAGTCGGTTGATAACCTGATATAGCTGCCATATAAACCGATCTCCCAATTTGACATTCTGAGCCACTGGAGTGCGCATGTCATTCAAAGAACTTGACAAATGCGATTCATGGCGGAGGGTGTATAAGATTCGGCCCGGCCGAAATTAGCACGGATCGAGACAAAATCACTTTCTAATTCGATTTTGTTATGTCCGTCTGCCTCTCAGTCTGCCTTTCCGTCTGTTTGTCTGTCTTTTTGTCTGTCTGTCTGCCTTTCCGACTGTGGGTCTTTCCGACTGTGGGTCTTTCCGACTGTGGGTCTTTCCGACTGTGGGTCTTTCCGACTGTGGGTCTTTCCGACTGTGGGTCTTTCCGACTGTGGGTCTTACCGACTGTCGGCCTTTCAGACTGTCGGTCTTTTCTACTGTCGGTCTTTCAGACTGTCGGTCTTTTCTACTGTCGGCCTTTCCAACTGTCGGTCTTTCCGACTTTAACTTCAAGGAACTCGAGGTATTTTGTGTTTTTTCAGCCAACACGCAGGGGATGTCCCCTATGAATGCAGTGCATTGCGTTGGCGAAATTAGGAATTGGAGGGGGGAAAGGATGTAGTGCTTATTGACATTTGTCTTAAATCTTTGGATGTCAAAGTGGGTGGGAAAAACATTAGCCGGAAGTCGATTCCACATACAAACGGTTCGGGCGAAATAAGAATTCTCTCAATAATGCACTGTGCGGTCCGCTGGCTAATCAATTACATACGGGTGTGAGTTCCTGGAGTGTCTAGCATCCCTGACATACATCCTTACATCAGGAATAAGAAGACGAATATCAGACGAACCCACACCATGAAAGTACCAATAGAACAGCGTCAAATAACCTATGTTGCGACGATGATGAAGGGAGGCAATAGAGTTGGATATCCCACTGTCCCCAAATCAACGCCATCGCTCTCCTCTGCACAGGGTCCAGTAGCTCCAGGGATGATTTTGAAGCTCCAGCCCATACATGTGAGTTGTACTCCATTTTCGGCCTTATGACAGTGGTGTAGATGTTAAGAAGCTCAAACGGAGTGAAGTAATTATTACACCATTTAAAGAAGCCTAAACACTTGAATGCTTCTTTCGACACTTCGAATACTTGTTAAGCCCAACGGTCATCACTTTGTATTTTCATGCCCAGAACATCAAGAGCTACTGATTGCTTGACATCAACAACGTTGATAGACAAAGATGATCGTAATGGGTCAGCGAATCGTTTGTGTGACAACAAGCAGCACTGAGTCTTCCGTGCATTTAAATCTTCTCGGTTCATTCGACACCACTCAGAAATGGCGAGCAAATCCTGGCAGAGTGTATCGTCCATAACCCGTCTCTTGTCTTCAATCTCTCGAAGACTCGGCCTATGGTCGAATGAGTACAAATGACAGAGATTACTGTCATCCGCAAATGAGTAGATCGGATTCAATGTCTGACCCAACAAATCGTTGATGAAAATAAGAAAGAGAGAAGGAAAAAGAACAGAGCCCTGGGGTACACCCAGGTTTCAAGTTCCAATGAGAATATCAACATAAGGATTTGGGAAAAAATGTTGAGTGGTAGGTTTCATTAGTTCGGAAACTAGGGTACTTTTAACAAATAGTTGGTTAGATTAATGGCCCGACTGACGAACGGATGGATAAATACGCTTTGTAGTTTCTAAGATCATACATTTCATCGCTTTCAAAAGGTTGAACAAGGTTAGTATACCCGTTTTAAGGTTTCGTATAAAAAATTGTTTTTTTTTTCTTTTTAATAGGGATGGTCTCTTACGATTTAAGCCGCCCTATTGCCATTTATACTAATTATGCCATAGCAAAATCTCCTGCTCTATTCATTAGGCTGGTAGGGTCATTTACATCAGCTTGTCGAATAATTATATTTCCTATTCATACCAGACTAATTATTGCATATTTAAAAAACAACACATTAACATTAAAAAAAAAAACAGGGGATATAAAAAAGCTCAGTTTAACTTCAAACGCCTATTTTATAAACATTAACGCCACTACCATTAACGACAGCTGAAATGGCCAACAACACAAATGCCACTTGCATGATAACAAAGACGTACACAATGTATGATGATTGTGTATGTTTGATTGTTCATATGCTCACTCATCTGCCATAACGTCATGCAGAACCCTTGCCGCTTCGCAGAGTGTTAGCCACCCACCGGAAACCACTCTTACATGTTCAGAGAGGTGTGAGCATTAGTGTTAGTTGGAGTAATTGTAAATGTAATCGTATTAAACAATTATAACAGGATATAAGGCCGCATAGGAAAGGCCATGCACACACATTCAGCGTAGGTTAATATAGGCATAGTTGCTGGCAACTGCAACTGTGTAACTCTGTATTTGATTAATGGGGCGTTTAAGGTGTATGGGTTCTGGTTTGAGACATATGGGTACTGGGGTATGCGGTTAAGTTGATTTCACCCAATTGTTTTTACCTCAAGAAAGGGGTGAGAGAAGAAGTTTAGTTTTTTAACCCTTAAGAGAGTGGAAAATGGAATAATACTTTTAGACAAGAATATATAAAGAAAAACTTTTTAGAAAACCTTATTCAGCCAGGCTGAAAGAAAGTTTTCCTATAGAAAACATTATTCAGCCAGGCTGAATGAAAGTTTTCCTATAGAAAACCTTATTCAGCCAGGCTGAATGAAAGTTTTCCTATAGAAAACCTTATTCAGCCAGGCTGAATGAAAGTTTTCCTATAGAAAACCTTATTCAGCCAGGCTGAATGAAAGTTTTCCTATAGAAAACCTTATTCAGCCAGGCTGAATGAAAGTTTTCCTATAGAAAACCTTATTCAGCCAGGCTGAATGAAAGTTTTCCTATAGAAAACCTTATTCAGCCAGGCTGAATGAAAGTTTTCCTATAGAAAACCTTATTCAGCCAGGCTGAATGAAAGTTTTCCTATAGAAAACCTTATTCAGCCAGGCTGAATGAAAGTTTTCCCGTAGAAAACCTTATTCAGCCAGGCTGAATGAAAGTTTTTCCGTAGAAAACCTTATTCAGCCAGGCTGAATGAAAGTTTTCCTGTGGAAAACCTTATTCAACTAGGTTGAATGAAAGTTTTCCTATAGAAAACCTTATTCAGCCAGGCCTCTTTAATACCAGTGCGAGATTAGTGTCACGTCTAATAAGTTTTTAAGGGTGGGCAAGATAATTGGAAAAAGTAATGGACACACATCATAATTTTCTCAAAATTAGGTTATCTTTTGTTTCTTTTCTATTGAATTAGTACACTTTTTTCCATTAAGGGTTAAAAGGTTATTTTCCATAGACCAAGTCATGACTGTGATGGGTTTATAAATGGTCTGAGTTACATACATAATCACAACCATTCATAAACGCATGTTCATGTGTGACTACAAAACGATAATTAACGACACACTCTATGCATAAAATAGATTAAATTAATCAGATAGTCAGTTCTATGTATGAATGGCCACAATGGGGTGGATGCTTTGGGGGAAAACTGGATTAAGGCCACAATCACCGGAAGCAATGATTTGAGTTTGGGGCAAAGTTGGAAGATTCAGGTGGCATCACAGCATAAAAACTTAAAAAAAAAATTTATATTGAAATCTGCCCCTATTTTTATACGTGGTGTAGGGTATTGTGGTACAGGATATTAAAACTAAGTGCATTTGTATGTCTCGGGTATGCAAGAGACAGCATTGAAAAGAACACTGATCGATTCAGAATCAGTAAATAATTCGGTTTAATTATATTCAGCGGTTTGTCTATCTATCCTTTCTTCTGTCTATCTTTTAGTCCATCTTCATGTCTTTCTGTTAATTTATTTAAAATTGTGTACAAAGTACATATGAAAATTTTTATCAGATCATCTTTAAATTTTGCAAAGAGATATTGTTATTCGCCTAGGACACAGGAAAAGAGTGGTTCAGATTCAGTGATTCTGGGATATGTTACCCATATAGTTATACACATATTTGTCCGATTTTAACTTAATACTTAAGTTCGTTACCCTCATAATTGTGCGAGAAGCTTTTGTAAAGCTCTAACCATTTTAAACGATTTCTTCATTAAATTTTATGACTAAGGGTGCGTATGATTAATCCTCGTTAGTTATACCCACGTTCGCCATACATCATACGCCACCTTGGTCACTAAAGTTCAAGATCAACATACTTGGCAAGATAATTATTTGAGTAAAGAACTTTGTTACCTATCTTTTTCATTGGGTTTTAATTGCAAACCAATCACGCCATGTTCTTATGCCGTAAATTATTTTAAAGTATAGCTGATATGCAATTTTGACATAGTCCGTTTTAGGTTTCTTTATATTTTTCAAATATATATTCACTACACCAGCGTATTCGGCCTCGTGCGGCAGACACAGGACAACAATGAACGCCACATAGTTTGGAACTTTGAGATCCGATTGCGTGGTGCTCATCGTTATCATGGGAAAATCAGCTGAGAGCTAGCAGATGCATCCACAGCTATCTAATACAACTCACTGTACCAAATTTCAGCAAAGTCGGGTAATAAATACGTAGTGAATGGTCTTCAATCGGGTGATCGGACTACATGTGGGCTATATGAAATATTTTAAAAATCGGTATCGGTATAGGCCATATTTGGCACGGATGCCGAAGGGCCAAATGGAACTCTTTGTGCCAAATCTCAGTGAAATCGGCTAGCAAATGAGTATTTTAAGGGGCAGAATATTGGCAGATCAGTCTACATGGGGGCTATCTCAAAATATAGTCAGACTTAGTCCATCTTCGAACTTTACCTGACTATGGTAAAAAAAATATCTGTCCAAAAATTCAGCTCAATATCTTCCTTATTAGAGATCCCGGCCGATGCGGGATAACTATGAGCACCACACAGGCTGAAACTTTAAGCTCCGACTTGTGTTTTGTCCATTGTTATCACGGGAAGCTTAGCTGAAAGCTACCGGGCGCGTCCACAGGTTGCGGATGTTGGAAAATTCCGTTTTTATGCGGAATAGCTGCAAATGCGGCAGCGAGCAGTCAGCGATTTTCGAGAGGAGAGTCTCAGTGAGGAGTCAGGTGGCACTGACTCTTAATTAAATACTGAGTGCCAATGATACTCGAGAAGACAAGGCGAGTTATTGGCGCCTTCAAATAACCAATGGCCAACATCAGTGTTTGTTCCCAGTTTAGGGGCGGCTGGAGGCTAACTTTGGAGAATAGATTCGGATCATTACCTTGTTGCAGCAAAGTTTCGCACCCGTTTGAACATGGCGAGAAAAATATGATCTGACACTGCACGGAAGCTGGATATTGAAAAGCTGCAAACACAACAAATGGCAGCGGCATACTCCACTCGAATGACCCAACTGCTTGATGAAAGCACTCCTTATTCCGATGATATAATGGCACAGTGGCAAACCATTCCCCACTCCATGGAAAATGCCGCGAAATCCGTACTTCGGTACCGAAAGCTTCCTCCAAGAAACCCATGATACGATCAAGAGTGTCGAGATGCTACTGAAGCCAAGAATACGGCATTTGGGGCAACCCTGCAATCAGTAGCAACGCGCCAGATGAAGGAGAGGCATCGGGAGAAAAGGAGAGAGGAGAAATGTCAATTCCGTAGAAAGAAAAAGGTAATGGAAAGACGTGGGTGTGAGCGAGTTGAGATGTAGAAAAGTCAAAATGAAGTCCGGAAATTCTACCATAGAATTAAACATCAAACCGAAGGCTTTGGTGCAGGCACATCCTCCTGCAGAGATAAAGAAGGAAATCTGGTAACTGACGCATATAACAGTGCTGAGGATATGGAAAGAACATTTTACCCAACTGCTAGTGACCGACCGACGTTGGCGGCGAAGAGGATACCGCAGACCAATCCCTGATGATGGTATAGTATGTTTACCTCCTAGTCAGAATGAGGTCCAAATAGCAGTGATCCGACTAAAGAACAACAAGACAGCAGGAGCCGACGGGTTACCTGCTGAACTGTTTAAGACCGAAGGCGACACGCTGATAAGGCGTATGCATCAGCTTATCTACGTAATCTGGCTAGAAGAATGGATAACCGATGATTGGAACCTCAGCATACTAGGTCCCGTACACAAGAAAGCAGACAAGACGGAATGTGCCAACTGCAGAGGAATAAGTCTCCTCCCCATAGCATACAAGATACTCTAGAGTGTACTGTGTGAAAGAGAAGATTATACGGGATGCAGGTGTGAATAGATATGGCACACTAATCACAAGAGAACACATGCTACTCGCCTATGCCGATGACATCGACATGGTAGGTCGGTCACCGGAAGTAGTAACTGCAGCCTTAGAAAGAATCGAAAGAGAGCCAGTGAACATGGGTCTGGCAGTAAATGGAGAACAACCGCGCAGATAAAGAAAATGGAGAAAGTTGAGAACCACAACTTTGAAACAGTCAGTAACTTTATCTACCTCGGCACCGCCGTAACCGAATGACCTCGGCACCGCCGAAACGAATGACACCAGTTTTAAGATAAAGCGAAGAATAATACTGGCAAAAAGATGCTACTTTGGACTAAGTAAGCAGTTTAGAAATAAGGCCACCTCTCGACAGACGAGGCTTACATTTTACAAAACACTGATACTACCCGTGCTGTTATATGGTTCTGAAGCATGGGTACTTGTGAAAGCAGATGAGGCAGTGTTTGTAGTATTTGAGAGAAAGATTCTTAGTAAAATATATGGACCAGTTGGCGTTAATGGAGAATATAGGCGATGTATGAACCACGAGCTGTATGACGACGATAGGATAGTTACACGTATCAAAATACAAGCTAGGTCATGTTGTCAGAATGGATGAAGAAGCTCCAGCAAAGAAGTCTTTTGTAGCCAAACACGGTGGTATACGCAAACCGGCAAGACCAAAAGCCCGATGGAAAGATCAAGTGATGGGTGACACCTCGAAACTTGGTGTCAGAGATTTTAGAATGAGCGCAGAAGATTGAGGCGCTTGGAACGCTATTCTACATTCGGCTAGTGGAACAAATATTCTGTCGTAGCCAATTTAAGTAAGTAGAGTGTCTAGTACATCATCCCAATACAGAAAAGTCACAGTGCAAGATAGGACAAGAACTGTATACTCTGTGAGTTCAAGAATTGCAAACGCGAGATCAGTTTATATGGGGATTGAATGAGGTTTTTAACGCTATCTACCTGTTTGCAGAAAAGCTTCCACGAGGCACTGTTTGCCGCTCTGGTAATCTTATTGTATTCCTTGAGCCGAGTGTAATAGACATCCCAATAAACTTTCACTTTTTTACGATGTGCACTGTTAAAAAGTCTGCGGATCTCTTTCCCAATATTGCGAATCTCCCCGGTCATCTCAGGAGCGTACTAGGAAGGCTCACAGATGTTGGGTACTATGTCGACGGGCCGTAGGCTCAAAATGGGACCTGAATCCGAGGATAGTCTTTTGGCTCTACAGGATCGTAAGTAAGTATTGGTCTAATCCTATACTTACTTATGCCTGACTGCTATGGAGAAGAAAGAGTGCAACATAAGGACCATACAACAAGTTCAGAGAACATTTGTTGTTTACCACCCGGTTTCGTTGAAATTTTGCATAGTTAGTTATCTTACGCCCCTCGATATTTGTGTCGAGTGTGGTTTAAATCGGGCCATATTTGATATAGCGCAAATATTGGGTTGCCCAAAAAGTAATTGCGGATTTTTTAAAAGAAAGTAAATGCTTTTTATACCCACCACCGAAGGATGGGGGTATATTCATTTTGTCATTCCGTTTGCAACACATCGAAATATCCATTTCCGACCCTATAAAGTATATATATTCTTGATCAGCGTGAAAATCTAAGACGATCTAGACATGTCCGTCCGTCTGTCCGTCTGTCCGTCTGTCTGTTGAAATCACGCTACAGTCTTTAAAAATTAAGATATTGAGCTGAAATTTTGCACAGATTCTTTTTTTGTCCATAAGCAGGTTAAGTTCGAAGATGGGCTATATCGGACTATATCTTGATATAGCCCCCATATAGACCGATCCGCCGATTTAGGGTTTTAGGCCCATAAAAGCCACATTTATTATCCGATTTTGCTGAAATTTGGGACAGTGAGTTGCGTTGGGCCCTTCGACATCCTTCGTCAATTTGGCTCAGATCGGTCCAAATTTGGATATAGCTGCCATATAGACCGATCCTCAGATTTAGGGTCTTAGGCCCATAAAAGCCACATTTTATATTCGATTTGGATGAAATTTGGCACAGTGAGTTGTGTTAGGTCCTTCAACATTCCTCGTCAATTTGGCCCAGATCGGTTCAGATTTGGATATAGCTGCCATATAGACCGATCCTCCGATTTATGGTCTTAGGCCCATAAAAGCCACATTTATTATCCGATTTTGCTGAAATTTGGAACAGTGAGTTGCGTTGAGCCCTTCGACATCCTTCGTCAATTTGGCTCAGATCGGTCCAAATTTGGATATAGCTGCCATATAGACCGATCCTCCGATTTATGGTCTTAGGCCCATAAAAGCCACATTTATTATCCGATTTTGCTGAAATTTGGAACAGTGAGTTGCATTGAGCCCTTCGACATCCTTCGTCAATTTGGCTCAGATCGGTCCAAATTTGGATATAGCTGCCATATAGACCGATCCTCTGATTTATGGTCTTAGGCCCATAAAAGCCACATTTATTATCCGATTTTGCTGAAATTTGGAACAGTGAGTTGCGTTGAGCCCTTCGACATTCTTCGTCAATTTGGCTCAGATCGGTCCAAATTTGGATATAGCTGCCATATAGACCGATCCTCCGATTTATGGTCTTAGGCCCATAAAAGCCACATTTATTATCCGATTTTGCTGAAATTTGGGGCAGTGATTTTCCTTAGGCCCTTCGATATCTTTCTTCTATTTGGCCCTGATCGGTTGTGATTTGGATATAGCTGCCATATAGACCGATCTCTCGATTTAAGGTTTTGGGCTCATAAAAAGCGCATTTATTGTCCGATGTCGGTGAAATTTGGGACAATGACTTGTGTTGGGCCCTTCGATATTTGTCTTCAATTTGGCTCAGATCGGTCCAGATTTGGATATAGCTGCCATATAGACCGATCTCTCGGTTGAACAATGACTTGTACTTACAAGCATTTGGTCTAAATCGGATGATATCTATAGAGCTGCTATGGGGCTTAAGGTATGCATTTTTCACTGGATTTTGACGAAATGTGGTTCACATATATACCCGAGGTGGTGGGTATCCAAAGTTCGGCCCGGCCGAACTTAACGCCTTCTTACTTGTTTTTCATAAAACTTAGAATGAACTTTAATCAAATATACTTTTTTTACACTTTTTTTCTAAAGTAAGCTAAAAGTAACAGCTGATAACTGACAGAAGAAAGAATGCAATTGCAGAGTCACAAGCTGTGAAAAAATTTGTCAACGCCAACTATATGAAAAATCCGCAATTACTTTTTGGGCAACCCAATATATACCGATCTCCGGATTGAAGACCCTTTACGCGTTAAACTTGCTGAAATTTGGTGCAGCGAGTTGTATTAGACACCTACGCATCCTTCCTTCAACGTCAAAGTTCCATGTAGTATCAGATTATGCGCCTCCCGCCATCCTTAGACAGCTATGCACCTTTACTGCAACAGGGTAATGGTCTGAATCTATGTTGGCTCATTGGATTGATCGTGCATCTAACAATTTTGGACGAATGCCTTCCATCGGATTGATCGTGCATGTAACAACTTTGGACGAATGCCTTGTTTTATTTTTGCCTCGGCGATGTCTTCTAGCCTCAATCTATTATCGGGATTTAACACGTGGAGGTTAACCTTTTCGACTGTGGAACCAAAGTTATTCTTCTTTCCTATGCTGGCATTAAAGTCGCCTTACATGATTTTAATGTCAAGTACATTGCAGCCTTCATAGGATCTCTGTACATGATCATAAAATATTTCGATGGTTCCATCGATATATTTTATGTTCGTGCTAGTCTTCCTTCTATGATGCTTAGGTTAGGTTAGGTAAGAGTGGCCGTCCTTTGCAGACTCACTTAGACAAATTTAGGTCCATTGTGATACCACAGTAGCGACAGACCAAGACTTCTGGCGGGAATCGAACCCATGACCCCTGCACTGGTAATCCAAGCACGCCAACCAACTCGGCTACCGGGGCGCCCTCTATGATACACAGACAAGACTGTTATTAAAGAATTTGGCGGTGTTTGCGGATTGTTGCTAGTCTCTCATATACCAAAGCGAATCTGCAGACAAAATGTTTAGGTCTCCTACTAAACACAAATGAGATGACCGGAGCGATTCGCAATATTAGGAAAGAGGTCCGCAGACTTCCTTCTATGATGCTTAGGTTAGGTTAAGTAAGAGTGGTCGTCCTTTGCAGACTCACTTAGACAATTTTAAGTCCTTTGTGATACCCCAGTAGCGACAGACCAAGGCTTTTGGTGGGAATCGAACCCATGAGCCCTGCACTGGTAATCCAAGCACGCCAACCAACTCGGCTACCGGGGCGCCCTCTATGATACACAGATAAGACTGTTTTTAAAGTATTTGGCGGTGTTTGCGGATTGTCGCTAGTCTCTCATCGGCTACCGGGGCGCCCTCTATGATACACTGATACGACTGATATTAAAGAACTTGGTGGTGTTTGCGGATTGTCGCTAGTCTCCGATATACCAAAGCGAATCTGCAGACAAAATGTTTAAGTGTCCTACTTAACAAAAATGAGATGACCGAGGAGATTCGCAATATTGGGGAAGAGATACGCAAACTTTTTTACCGAGCACGTTGTAAAAAAAGCGAAAGTTTATGGGTATGTGTATTACACACGACTCAAGTCATACAAAAAGATTACCAGAGCGACACGACGTGCCTCCTCGAAGGTGTTCTGCAAACAGGTCGATAGCGTTGAAAACCTCATTAAGTCCCCATATAAACTGAGCTCCCGTTTGCAATGCTTGAACTCACAGAGGTTGCAGTTCTTATCCGATCTTGCACTGTGACTTTTCGTGTGAACTTCAACATGCGTGTGAAATATGGTCTCCATCGATCCCTGATATATTGGGTTGCCCAAAAAGTAATTGCGGAAGTAATTGCGCTTTTATTTGTAATTGCGGAAAAGAAAGTAAATGCTTTTTTTTTCATAAAACTTAGAATGAACTTTAATCAAATATACTTTTTTACACTTTTTTTCTAAAGCTAGCTAAAAGTAGCAGCTGATAACTGACAGAAGAAAGAATGCAATTACAGAATCACAAGCTGTGAAACAATTTGTCAACGCCGACTATATGAAAAATCCGCAATTACTTTGTGGGCAACCCAATAGTTTCCATATAAACCGATCTCCCCATTCGACTTCCTGAGACTCTATAGGGCCTGTGAGTACTAAGCAAGCTTTTATTTGCCTTTTAAAGACTTGTCTGAACTAACAATCAATCTGCCTAGTTAAATGGTTAGAATTAGAAAGGCATCTGTTGTCGCCTATTCCTTTGGTACCGCAATGGACTAAAATGTTAAGGTGGATCTAAAACCTAACCTTAAGTTGACAGGACTCTCTGTTTAAAGATTAGTCTTAATGGACTTTCAATATGCATCAGCAGTGCATTACAAAAGGATGATATATATGGCAACCATTCTATAACAACCCTAATGTATTCACTTACACTTACACACACACACACCTATATATTCTCACTCTAACCAACTAGTATCTATTATATTGTTAATTTTTTGCCAATATACCACACGTATAAAAATTATATGCGTTTTTTATTTTTCAACCCGCCCTTGCAAACATTAAGGCGTGGGGGGGGGGGGGAAAATTGAAATGCATTGAGGTTGGCATTTAATAAAACAGTATAAAATGCAGTTAGTCGATGTAGTTGGTGATGGCATGCCATTGTACATAGATAGAATTCTATGCATATTATGTACTTAGCAGTTGTTGTCGTATTTATATTAATAGGATTTTTTTTTCAATGGTTTTTGTTGTTCTTGTTGTTGGTTAAAATATAAAAATTTAAAATGTTAGTTGTAGTTGTTGCATGGCCTTTTTTGTTATTTTTCCATTGAAAATGATTAATTGCTGGCTGTGTTGGTTGCTTTGACGGAAACGGAAATGCCAAATGGGCGATTTGAATTAAACGGCGGAAAAGCGAGGCAAAGAGGCCATAGCAACCAAAGCAGCCCAAAGAGCAAGTGAGAAGGAAATAAAGAGAATGAGTGCGAAAAAAAAAGGATTTTAACTAATTAACATTTAGTAGCTTGAGGATGATGATGCTGCTGCTGCTGCTATGCAAGAGGGCAAAGGATTTGGTTATTTGCCTGGATTTTAGACTGTTTTTAATTAATTAAAACAAAAAAAAAAGTGCATGCAGGGTTGTTTTTTACATTCCTACTCAAATGGTGTTTGTTTTGTTTTGTGTGTTTTCTGTAAGAGCGTTTGACTCTATGATATTATTAAAATATTATTGTCCATGTTGTTTTTAGCACTGCACCTTAATTAGTTTTATTTTATAAATACATAATTTATTGAATTTATGGTGGTTTGGCGTTTTGTTTTTTTTTTTTTTTTTTCTTCTTCTGCACTTATTTTGTTATACACATAGTGAAATGGCTATGATGTTGGTCTTTTTTAAGCCTATGCAACTTTTTTTTTTTGTGAGCCTATAATTCCTCATCAAATCTGTGTTTTTGTTTTACTTGCCAGGCTTCAACAACATTGACAGCAACTAATATGAATATTTCAAGCAAAACATTAAATATTTAATGAGATTTTAATTAATTTTCGATTTTTTTCTCTTAATTTTTATAAGCACTTTACACAGCACAAAGGAAAAAGAACTCTTTTTTTTTTGCAAAAAAATTAACTAATTATGGTTAATGTTTTTTTTAAGGGGTTTATTAAAATGTTTTTCTTTTTCTTGTACTAGGGATTAGGCCACGTTTATGTTTTTATTGTTTGGAGTTGTTGGAACTGCCGCGTATTGTGTTGTTTATCGACCGCTTGTCATTGATTTACTGATCTTTAGCTATTCACAAACTTTGCCATTGAGTGTGTCAGCAATGCTGCAGCCTGCAGGCATTAATGCAACAACTACAATAAAAAGCTTTTGCTAACTTCAAGTATGGGTTAAAATGAGAGATTAAATGTGTGCGTGTGTGTGTGTGTGTGTGGTGTTGTGTTGCCCTCCCTCTAGGTTTTACTCTTGCTGCTGTTGTTTTTGTTGTCCTTGTTTTTTTTTTTTGCTTTGACTATCATTCCAGCACCAAAAATTATCTCACATTGTATGAAGAGTTGGATATCATGTGTTGCGCGTATAAGCTAAAACACGCATATACACGCATTAACACCCACACACACACACACACACACAAGCTCCAGCATAGAAGCTAAACACCATGACACACTCACACTTACTCACTCCCACCATCCATTTCCTTATTAACTTCAACATGCATTTGCCATCAAATACAGGCAAATGCATACGCATACCACACTCACACACACACACACACACACTCAAGCATTCTATTCAGTTTCTTACTCACACTTGGTTAGGCTCACCCACACTTGACTTTTACCTCTCGTTTATTAGTTAGTTTGAGTTTGGCAACAACAGCAACAACTAAAACTGAATTTTAATTCATATGCTTCATATTGTTTAAGTATCATTGCAACCAACCAAGAGTTGAGGAGATAGGGTTTCACAAAGGGCAATGCTGATGGGGTGATGATTGATTTATCAAGTTGCCATAATTCAAAAAACAAAACAAAAAAAATCAGAGTTGAATTCCAACGGTCAAAATTCCCCCCCAAGGGTTTAATGGAAAATTTGTAGTTTTGTAAATGACATAGTTCTCGGCCGACACGGGATAACTAAGAGACCCATACGATGATTTTCGAAAGGAGAGTCTCAGTGAGGAGTCAGGGGGAGGGGGAGCCAAAGACAGTCGAGATGACAAGGTGAGTTATTGGCGCCTTCAAATAACCAATGGCCAACATCAGCGTTTGTTCCCAGGTGAGGGAGGCGAGTGTCGGATGTTGGAGCACGCGGCTCGCCACAACGAGGGATAAATGTGCAATCCCACAAAACCCATGGGGTTGGGGCGCTGGTCCAGTAACCCGCTCCCGGAACACTATGAGAAACAAAGTAATAGTAACAAGTAAAAGCGTGCTAAGTTCGGCTGGGCCGAATCTTATATAACCTCCACCATGGATCGCATTAGTCGAGTTATTTTCCCCGCATCTATTCTTAAGCATAAAAGGATATAAGAAAAGATTTGCTCTGCCATTAGACATGGTCCGGTGTGGACCACAATTAAATTATATGTTGGAGACCTGTGTAAAATGTCAGCCAATTCGAATAAGAATTGCGCCGTTTGGGGGCTCAAGAAGTAAAATAGAGAGATCGATTTATATGGGAGCTGTATCGGGCTATAGACCGATTCAGATCATAATAAACACGTATGTTGATGGTCATGAGAGGATCAGTCGTACAAAATTTCCGGCAAATCGGATAATAATTGCGACTTCCAGAGGCTCAAGAAGTCAAGATCCAAGATCGGTTTATATGGCAGCTATATCGGGTTATGAACCGATTTGAACCTTATTTGACACAGTTGTTGGAAGTCATAATAAAACACCTCATGCAAAATTTAAGCCAAATCGGATAATAATTGCGTCCTCTAGCGGCTCTAGAAGTCAAGACCCCAGATCGGTTTATATGGCAGCTATATCGGGTTATGAACCGATTTCAACCATACTCCGCACAGTTGTTGGAAGTCATAATAAAACACCTCATGCAAAATTTCAGCCAAATCGGGTAAGAATTGTGCCCTACAGCGGCTCAAGAAGTCAAGACCCCAGACAGGTTCATATGACAGCTATATCAGGTTATGGACCGATTTGGCCGCGGCTTAAGAAGTCAAGACCCCAGATAGGTTTATATGGCAGCTATATCAGGTTATGGACTGATTTCAAGCATACTCAGCACAGTTGTTGGAAGTCATAATAAAACACGTCGTGCCAAATTTCAGCCAAATCGGATACGAATTGTGCCCTCCAGCGGCTCAAGAAGTCAAGACCCCAGATCGGTTTATATGGCAGCTACATCACGTTATGGACCGATTTCAACCATACTCAGCACAGTTGTTGGAAGTCATAATAAAACACGTCGTGCCAAAATTTCAGCCAAATGGGATACGAATTGCGCCCTTTAGAGGTTCAAGAAGTCAAGACCCCAGATCGGTTCATATGACAGCTATATCAGGTTATGGACCGATTTCAACCATACTCAGCACAGTTGTTGGAAGTCATAACAAAACACCTCATGCAAAATTTCAGCCAAATCGGATAGGAATTGCGCACTCTAGACGCTCAAGAAGTCAAGACCCCAGATCGGTTCATATGGCAGCTATATTAAAACGTGGACCGATATAGCCCATTTACGATCCCAACCGACCTTCACTAATAAGAAGTATTTGTGCAAAATTTCAAGTGGCTAGCTTTAAAGTTAGCGTGCTTTCGACAGACAGACGGACGGACAGACGGACGGACAGGCGGACGGACAGACGGACGGACAGACGGACGGACATGGCTAGATCGACTTAAAATGTCATAACGGTCATGAATATATATACTTTATGGGATCTAAGACGCATATTTCGAGGTGTTACAAACAGAATGATGAAATTAGTATACCCCCACCCTATGGTGGAGGGTATAAAAAAATTCAGAATTGAACTCCAATGGTAAAAATTACACTGCGGAGGTTTAAATAGAAAATGTTTATACCCATCACAGAAGGATGGGGGTATATTCATTTTGTCATTCCATTTGCAACACATCGAAATATCGATTTAAGACCCTATAAAGTCTATATTTTGTTGATCCGCGTAAAAATCTAAGACGATCTAGCCATGTCCATCCGTCTGTCTGTTGAAATCGCGCTACATCCTTTAAAAATAGAGATATTGAGCTGATACTCTGCACAGATTCTTTTTTTTTGTCCATAAGCAGGTTAAGATCGAAGATGGGCTATATCGGACTGTATCTTGATGTGGCCCCCATATAGACCGATCCGCCGATTTTGGGTCTTAGGCTTGTAAATGCCACATTTATTATCCGATTTTGCTGGAATTTGGGATGGTGAGTTGTGTTAGGGCCTTCAAAATCCAACTTCAATTTGGCTCAGATCGGTCCAGATTTGGATATGGCAGCCATATAGACCGATCTTTCGATTTAAGGTTTTGGACCTTTTATTGTCCAATGTCGCTGAAATTTTGGGACAGTGAGTTGTGTTAGGTCGCTGGACAGCCTTTTTGCAATTTGGCCGCAATCGGTCCATATTTGGATAGAGTTGCCATGTAGACCGATATTGGGCCCATAAAAGGCACATTTATTGCCCGGTGGGGCCCAAATTTTGGGCAGTGAGTTGTGTTGGGCTCTTCAACAAATTTCGGCAATTTGGCCTAGATCGATCCAAATTTGGATATAGCTGCCATATAGCCCGATCTCTCGATATAAGGTTTTTGGCCGATGCCGGTGAAATTTGACACATCCGTGTCGTATATGGTTAAGATCGGTCTACATTTGGATACTAGCCGAACCGGGCCCGCTCCGCTGCGCCTTCTTTAACTCTCTAATATCTTTTTAGGGTTCGGACACTTCGCCCTGAATGTGTATATCGTATGTGTGCCACTGTAGCCTATGTCCGTCTCTATAACGCTGAACGCCTGCGTTCGAATCCTGGCGATAACATCGTACAAAATTTAAGGCGGTGGTGATCCCCTCTTACTGCTGGCCACATTTGCCATGCATGGTCAAGTCCCTTATCATTGAGTTTAGACTTAAATCAGAAAGCTTTCATTGATGTGTGAGAAGTGTGCTCCTTCTCGGTTATTAATATGAAATTCATACTCTACTCCTGAATACCTTTCATTTGAGTACCATATTGTCCCGATCGGTTCACTTTTATTTTTGGGTAGTACTTTTGGGGTAGGGGTGAGGGTCCGCCCCCCTTCCGATATCAAAAAAATTATATAGCCTATGTTTCCTTCCAGACCAACTTACACAATCTGTGAAAATTTCAAGGTAATCGGTTCAGCCGTTATCACCTTCATTTTGGAAGATATAAGCGGAAGGATAGGCGACTGGGAAGTATTGGATGACCAAAGCTTGTCTGATCATCGTTATGTAAGTTTCAGCTTTGGAGATAATACTGCAGTAATGGTCCCTCGGCTAATCAGAAGAAAGATGGATTGGTATGAATTTCGGCAAACATTTTGCGCGACGGTGAAAACTATGGAGGACATAGACAAAATTGTCAAGCGGAACTCGAAGGCCCTGATTTACTCGCTGGTGTCAGAATGTTCTAGTACCAAGCCAAGGGGCAAACAGGGCGACTGGTGGACCTCAAAACTTGTTAGTCTAAGGAAGGGAAGCTGGTCGCCACACGATTGCGACATATATAAGGCTGGGCTAAGAAAATACAAGGGCGAGATAAGAAAGTCTCAGAACAAATCCTGGTTGGATTTCTGCAGCTCGGTGGAGGATGCATCTGAGCCTTCTAGGCTAAGGAAGATTCTGTCCTCGAGACGGTGGGGTATATTCAGAAGTCAGATAATGTATGGATAATGTCTAGTGACAGAAACTGAATCAGATCTTGCGAAGGGCATAACACTGCTAAAATGCTGAAGAAGAAAAAGAGCTCTGGGAAAACCAAGCCACTCTTCCCGCAATGGAGACTGCGGCGAGTGTCCTACGGAAGGAGACAAAATCGTAACTGGAACGAAGGAAGCGCGCATGGCCTCTCAATCTTCATGGAGGACTGTGACTTCCAATAGAAGCCGTTCTCTTACGCCAGAGTGGCAAGGAAGCATAACAGAGATGAGCTGACTTTTATGCAGTCATCAATATCGGCAGTTCATGCGGTAGGATTCCACCAGATCATCGGTCCCAAGTGGAGGATCTGGTTGACGAGCATATTTTCGAACATTTGTGGAACTCTGTAAAGGCGAGTATAGAGAGGACATATTTACACTGTGTTGTGCGTCGGCGAAATGTATTGATACTGTCAAAAAGATCGTCGGAGATATCCACGCTACCTGGTGAGAAAGATGGACTTCCCCCAGCTCACAAAGGCGATGGTCTTCATCAAGGTATGAATCTGATATCCAAATGTTGGACCAAGTTTTTGGGGGTCCATGCCTTTTCCAAAACACCACCCAAACAGGTCTTATTCACCGACCATGGTAATATGGAGCTCAAATAAAGTGTATTTCAGTTTGGAATACGAATTTGATACCCAAATGTGGGTCCAAGTGCTTGGGGGGTCGTCCCTCCACAAAAACGCCCCCAATACGGACAAATTTACGACTTTAGCAATATGGCTCTCAAATGAAAGATCTTTGGGAGTAAAGTACGAATTTTATATCAATATTCGGGAAAAGTGTCTATGGGGCACTCAACCTCCATAACGCCACCCAAATAGGACATATTTGCTGACCATTGCAATATGGGGCTGTGATTTAGTGTTTCCCACACATCCCATTGCGAAACAAACTAGAGGGAAACTTACTTCTCACAATATCATTTGAATGTTGCCCTTTCAATGATAAGGGTACCTGATGTTTTATGCCGAGTCCAAACGACGTGTCAGTGAAAAGTGACAACTCTTGGTTGAGAAGTTGTACATGGCTAAAATACTCACAAATGTTGCCAACATTTGGAGAGGGGATAACCACCGTTGAAAAATGTTTTAATTTAAGGTGTTCTCGCCGACAGGATTTGAACCCGGGCATTTGGGCACGATAGGCGGGCATGTTAACCTATGCACCACGGTGGCTGGGGCTGTTATAAGAGATATTTCCGAGTAGAACACGAATATGATTTTTATTTTCAGGGTCAAGTCCGCGCCATACACCAAAAGACCCCCCCCCCCCACGCAGACATATCAGCCGACTATGGAAACATGGGGTTTAAATGAAAGGTATGTGGGTATGTGTCAGGGCTTTTTTGGGGGAACACCCCACTCCCGAAAACATCCCTAAATCGGGCATATTTACCGATCATGTCAATGTGGGTTCAAATGAGACCAAGTGTCGGAGGGTCTTCCCCAAAACACCCCACAAACAGCAATTATTTACTGGCCATCGCAATATGAGGCTTAAATAAAGGTATTTGAGAGTAGAAGGCGAATCTGACATTCAAATATGGGATCACCCCCATAATGTACAAATTTACCGACCTTGGCAATATGTGGCTCAAATGAAAGGTATTTAAGATTATATTAGTGTTTGGTGGACACCTCATCCTCTAAACTTCCATTAAACCAATGACAATATGGGGTTTAAATAAACATTTGAGAGTAGAGCACGATGCTGATATTTTCTTCAGTGTCTGAGGGACCACCTCAACCCCGAAAACACCCCTAAATTGGACATCATACATTGGACCGATCATGGTAGTATGGGGCTAAAATCTCTTTAATTGTCAAAAATAAATATTCAAATGATAATTTTGTTCCATATAAAGTAAAAGAAGGCGCTGCGGAGGCGGCCCTTTTCAGCTAGTTTCCTATAAAAACTGAAATTTTGAAAAAAATTTCCTATAAAAATAAAATTTTTACAAAATTTCCTTTAAAAATTAAATTTTGGCATTATTTTATTCAAAAATGAAATTTTGGCAATATTTTTTATGAAAATGAAATTTTTGTCAAATTTTCTGCAAAAGTTAAATTTTGACAAAATTTCCTATACAAAATTAAATTTTGACAAAATTTCCTATACAAATTTTGACAAAATTTCCTATAAAAATGAAATTTTGACAAAATTTCCTATAAAAATGAAATTTTGACAAAATTTCCTATAAAAATGAAATTTTGACAAAATTTCCTATAAAAATGAAATTTTGACAAAATTTCCTATAAAAATGAAATTTTGACAAAATTTCCTATAAAAATGAAATTTTGACAAAATTTCCTATAAAAATGAAATTTGAACAAAATTTCCTATAAAAATGAAATTTTGACAAAATTTCCGAAAAATGAAGTTTTGACAAAATTTCCTATAAAATGAAATTTTGACAAAATTTCCTATAAAAATTAAATTTTGACATATTTTTCCTATAAAAATGCAATTTTTGAAAATTTCCTTTACAAATGATAAAATTTTCTGTAAAAATTAAATTTTAACAAAATTTCCCGTAAACATTAAATGTTAATAAAATTTCCTTTAGAAAAGAAATTTTGAAATTTTTGCAAAAATTCCTTTGAAAGTGAAATTTTGACCAAATGTTCCTTATAGCAATGAAATCTTAACAAAATTTAAATATTCCATCATAACCTTTCATCGCACCCTTTACACTGTCAAGATTGCAAGTGTATTAGGCATATGTGCATGTGTCTTAAATCCCAACTGACGGAATTTTTGTCTCATCCTCTCGGTTCAGTTTATAATGTCCCCTTCTACATTTTAAAAACTCTGCTTCTTTTCAACTCCTTTCATCTACTTATCTCACTTCTTTCCCTGCCATACCTCAATGCCAGGCTTACCAACAACCCCTATCATCATCGTCATCATCACAATCACCTCAGAATGCCACCTGCACTGAATTTTGTGTGGCGCCCACAAAGTGTTGAAATAGCCCGATTTATAATTCATAAATTTATAATCTCATCCATGCACGGGCTGTTCGCTTAGCTGACCGTATGTGTAAAATCTTTAACGGTTTGGTCAACAAGAAAGCAGCACACCTTCTCGCTATGGGTTCTCAGGGTATCGTATTACACACAGCGTTGTTATGAGATGATATTGAAGGATATGCCAGGCATGGATTTCATCTTATGATCTCGCTATCTTCTTGCTGCTCTTGAACTTTGGGTGGTCAATCGGCCACTTAGGCGATAATTCATGTGAGATTTAATCACTTTGTTGCAAAATGCGAAAGTTACACGCTTTGGAAAACTTTTTGGTCAGATGGCTTGAATGTTTATGTTGTAATGTTTGTGATGTTATGGCTTTGGTTTGGTATTTTGTCTTACACGGCATGGGAGAAAATTACGGACAATGACTTTTTTCTGTCAAGGTATTTCATTCATGATATTTGGAGTAATGTGGCAAACATTAACAGATGGTAAAAGGAGTTTGTAATAAACAAGTAAAAAGGCGGAACTTTGGATACCCACCAGCTCGGGTATATATGTAAACCACCTTTCGTCATAATCCGTCGGAAAATGCATACTTTATGCCCCGTAGCAGCTATATCGGAATATGATCCGATTTGGACCAAATACTAATAAGTACAAGTCATTTTTCAATTGTGAATAACAAAATATTGATCTTTTTAGTAGCAATATCTAAAAATAAACCGATCTAAACCATATACGACACGGTTGTCGAAAAGCCAACATAAGTCAAATTTCAGTGCAATCGGATTATAAATGCGTCTTTTATGTGGCCAAGACTTTAAATCGAGTTATCGGTCTACATGGCAGCTATATCCAAATCTGAACCGATTTGGGCCAAGCTTCAGAAGAGCCTAACACAACTCACTGTCCCAAATTTCGATGAAATCGGACAATACATGCGCCTTTTATGGGCCCAAAACCGTAAATCGAGGGATCAGTCTATATGGCAGCTATATCCAAATCTGGACCGATCTAGGACAAATTGATGAAGATTCTTGAAGGGCCTAACACAAATCACTGTTCCAAATTCTGGCAAAATCGGACAATAAACGCGCCCTTTGTGGGCCCGAAACTTTAAATCGACAGATCGATCTATATGGCAACTATATCCAAATCTGAACCGATCTGTGCCATATTTCAGAAGTATGTCGAAGGGCTCAACTAAACTCACAGAGCCAAATTTCGGCGGCTTCAGTCAATAAATGCGCCTTTTATGGGCCCAGAACCTTAAATCGAGAGATCGGTCTATGTGGCAGATATATTCAAATCTGAACCGATCTGGGCCAAATTGAAGAAGTATGTCGAAGGGCTCAACTAAACTCACAGAGCCAAATTTCGGCGGCTTCAGACAATAAGTGCGCCTTTTATGGACCCAAAACCTTAAATCGAGGGATCGGTCTATATGGCAGCTATATCCAAATCTGGGCCGATCTAGGCCAAATTGATAAAGATTCTTGAAGGGCCTAACACAAATCACTGTTCCAAATTCTGGCAAAATCGGACAATAAATGCGCCTTTTATGGCCTAAGACCCTAAATCGGCGGATCGGTCTATATGGCAGCTATATCCAAATCTGGACCGATCTGAGCCAAACTGAAGAAGGATATTGGAGAGCCTAATACAACTTACTGTTCCAAATTTCAGCAAAATCGGACAATAAATCAGCCTTTTATGGGCCCAAATCATTAAATCGGCGGATCGGTCTATACGGCAGCTATATCCAAATCTGGATCGATCTGGGCCAAACTCAAGAAGGATGACGAAGGGCCTAACACAACTCACTGTCCCAAATTTCAGCAAAATCGAATAATAAATGTGGCTTTATGGGCCTAAGACCCTAAATCGGCGGATCGGTTTATATTGGGGCTATATCAAGATATAGTCCGATTTAGCCCATCTTCGAACTTAACCTGCTTATGGACAAAAAAAAAGAATCTGTGCGAAATTTCAGCTCAATATCTCTATTTTTAAAGACTGTAGTGTGATTTCAACAGACAGACGGATGGACAGATGGACGGACATGGATATATCGTCTTAGATTCGGAAATGGATATTTCGATGTGTTGCAAACGGAATGACAAAATGACCCCCTCGACCCCCTTCCCTACCCACCAAGTCACCGATCGAGAGTTTTTTTAAATAAATAAAATTCCCTGGCGGACTCGGTAGGTCTCTGTCCGACCGAACTTAGCACGATTTTCCTTGTTTTTACAATGGGCCGGACTGGCCTCTGAGTAAACTCACCTTTCAGGGTTAGCTACCCATTCAACCTTGACCTAACCGTAAGCGCTTATAGCTCTTCTGCAGTCCAAAAACGGTCTTTGGTTTAATCAACCTGGTTGTAATAGCCCCAATAACCATTTCAATCGCCCCAAGAGCACGTTCACAGGTCTAGTGTAATCGTATACCAGCTTATTTGAATCTCAGCCTGAAGAATGGTGTTATAATCAAAGAGCTCGGTCTCTATATCGACAATGTAGAAACCTACACCACCTTCATATTCATCTCAAGTCATTCGTGTAGTAACAGCTACGAGATGGCGTTTGAGCTGGAAGTTCTTTCGATCCATTGCTGAATCCTTGGTATTCATGTATCACACTTAATCTCAATTGTGTTCTCTTGCATTCGGTTCGAAAACTATGCAATTCCATTCCTTTCGTTCACATCGATAATTCGAATATGGACCGACCTGCTTGTACCTGTAAGCCATTCTCCATCGTCATAAGGCTCTGAGCCGTGTGTTCTGACTCAAAATTTATCTGTACATCTAGGTGAAAAGTATGCTTAGGATATGGTAATCCGATTGCGGTGACGGCATCGACAACAAAATGTTCCATGGTCTAGTCATAGTAAGATCAACGTAGCATTAGCTGAAAGACAAGAAGGCAGCAGGAACCGGTGGGTTGCCAGTGAGACCCATGCATAAGCACTTCTGCGCTTGAAATACATACCGCCCAGTCACAATAACGTAAGTATAACTTCAACAGAAGAGCAACAAGGCAGCAGGAACCGATAGGTTGCTGATGAAGAGTGTACATAAGTTCTTCTGGATATGGATATCCACATGCGGTGATATCCGATTGCGGTGACGGCATCGATAAGAACCAAATGTACCATGGTCTAGTCATAGTAAGATCAGCGTAACATTAGCTGAAGAACAATAAGGCAGCAGGAACCGGTGGGTTGCCAGTGAGGCTCATGCATAAGCACTTCTGACCTGGAAATACATACCGCCCAGTAATAATAAGGTAAGTATAAAATTAGCTGAAGAATAAGAAGGCAGCAGGAACCGATGGGTTGCTGATGAAGGAGTCATCCCTGGCAACAATATACCGACAATATGCCAATCAAAATAAGGTCAGTGTAGCATTAGCCGAAAAACCAGAAGGCAGTAGGAACCCGTAGGTTGCTGATTTGCATAAAATAAAACCCCCCGCTCTTTGAACCCTTAGAATAATATGTCACACACACAATAAACGAGACGTGATAGTATGTGCCAACTACGAGGAATAAGTTTCTCTCCAGTTAGACTTGGTACAACCAATGTGGTCCAGATATTCACTCTAAGCCAAGTCATGAATGCTAGATTGCCAGTTAAAGGTCTGACTGTAAAAGGATATAAAATAAGCATAATGGCAATATTGCTCGGAACGCCTTGCTATCCTGAGCAAATAGAAGAAATTGCAAACCGTTTAAGAAAGTCAGCAAATTTTTGTTTGTTGTCGGCACCGAAACGTAAGACGACGGTCTTTAACTAAAATCCGGAATAAAATTGGCTTATAGATGCTACAGTGGATAAGGAAGGTTAGGTTAGGTCCCATGTCATGCACCTAAGCCAGTAATCGGCTCGTTGTGCGCTCTAAATACAAAAAAAGTGACCTCGAATAGAAATTTGAGTTAGGAATTCCATGCTATTTACAAAACCCTTAATTGTTTTCATTAGCTCTCCCCTAAGTTGGTTCATGTCTGATACCGTGTCTTTACCTAAGTACCGGTGCTTGTTAGCCGCAAAGACGGGCAATAACAAAGAGAAATGCTCCAACGTCTCATCAGCTTCCCCACATGCCCTACGCATGCTATTCCTTGCCGCAACTATTTTCCATAATAATGAACTCGTAGTCCTATGTGTCCTGTTAGGACAACAAAATCTATACTGACCTCCTTCCTACTTCCTTTCAGTAATACCCGAGATCCGAATCACCCCATAGGATTTTCGCCATCCTACCGATTGTTTCGCTGTTCGACAATAGATTAAGTTAGCAGTTTGGAACACAAAGTATAAGTAAGTAATTTGGAGGCCACTATGGCGCAGAGGTTTGCATATCCGCCTAAACATTGAAAGCATTGGTTCAAAACCGATGTGAATATCATAACATTTTCGGTGGTTATCCTCTAACTAATGCTGGCAACATTTGTGAGGTATCCTGTCATGTTAAAACTTCCTACCAAGTGGTGTCGCTATGCAGTTCGGACTCTCGGCATAAAAGAGAAAGCCCCTTATCATTGACTACACTCATTTGTATGTCCACATATCCGCCAACGACGCTAAACGCTTGGGTTCGAATTCTGGCAAGAACATCAGAAAAAATATTCAGTAGTGGTTTTTCCCATCTAATGCTGGCAACATTTTTGAGTTACTATGCCGTGCAAAACTTTTCTCCAAAGAGATGTCGCACTGCGGCATGCCATTCGGACTCGGCTATAAAAACGAGGCCCCTTATCTTTGAGCTTAAACTTGAATCGGACTTCACTTCACATTGATAAGTGAGAAGTTTGTACCTGTTCCTTAGTGGTATGACCTAAACTTTAAAAAAATCTTCTTCAATAAAAATTGTAATAAAATTCAACTATGAGCCACAATAATCCTATTAATTCAATTTTCTTTTCTCTATATAAACATTTCCTAGTTTACACACTTAAACATATCCTTAGATTATGGCTGGATTGTTTTTCTCAGAAGGCGCCTACAAGTAGGCTATAATATTTATGCCAAGAAATGAGCACATGTTTTGGCCAGCATATGTGAAATCAAACAATCTAATCAGCTGTTTTCCAAGAAAATTGTTGGTATACACACACACACACATACATATGTATGTGTATTTGAACACAAACACATACATACACTCTTTTAGTAAAAACACTCGCGCCTCCATACAATTCACGGACACAACCATAGCCTTAGACAATAACAACGGGACTCCCCACACACTTTACCCACACACGTTTTAATATGCCAGCAAGAAGGTCCATAGAAAGCAATAAGAAAAACATTTACTTTAAGAAAGCGCAAAAACATATGCCGTCTATGTTGTACAAGAACACCAAGAAAGCGAATGTGTAGCAAGAAAAATGCTAAAGGAAAGTGGAAAAGGCGAAGCGTATATAGAAAGAAGGAATATGAAAACACTCTAGACAGTGAAAGATGCACACAAAATCGGCCATACACACAGACGAGGTTGTTCGTGAATAGAAGGTTCATTCACACATACTGAATTGAGCAGACATATACTCGTACATATGTATGAATGAGTGTTAAGATTTCTTTAAGAAATCACATACACTTTTTATAGAAATTTGTGAGTATGTGATTGAAAATGGGTTATGTTTTTGGAATTTTCGTTACGTGGTTATTTTAGATATGAGAAAAAATCAAAGTTGAAGCTTGGTTTTCAATATAAGGATGCTTTAGTGGTCGTTTTTATAACATTTATCACTACTCTATAGGGTTATATACTGGTATAGGGTAATACAACATCAGTCCGTCTGTGTCCCCGTCTATCTCTCTATGCATTTTTTAAATTGCGGTACATATCGCACTTATTGCCCAGTTTTTATTCAATTTTGCGCACTTCACTTCTTTTGCCCATACTAAGGTTTATTCATGGTTTGTTCCTACCGAATATTTTGCGTTTTTACTGGTTGATGTATTATTCATGATTATTCAATCATTCAATAGTTCTTGGTGACGTATACTTTACATAGATTTGTAGTACGTGCACTTTGGTGCGTATGATGTACAAGAATTGCGTATGTATACGTTACATAGAATTGTAGTATGTGCACTTTGGTGCGTATGATGTACAAGATTATTAGGTAATACTAATTCGCCACAGATTCTCTAAGAAAATTCTTTCATTTCGTAGAAAGGGTCCTACGGGGTGGGACATTTCAATTACGTATCAAGGTTTTATACAAACAGAGTAAAGCCCCAAAAAAGGGTTCGCACTCTCAAGCCAAAACATTTTACAGGCCCTCCATATATAATCTCTGATGAAGATAAAAGGTCGATTATATCTAAGATCCTTGATCGGCCTAATTGGTCTACGTTTCGTTATTGCTTTCATACAATAGTATCACCCTCATCAAGAGGCCATCGACGCGCAGAGGTTAGGATGTCCGCTGATGACGTCGAACGCCTGGGTTCAAACTCCGGCGTGAACACCAGAAAAATTTTAAGCAGTGGTTATCCTTTTCGGTTGGATAAAAGCCATCGGTTGAAAATTGTAGTTACTACAGCCATTTAGGTGCAAATCGGGCGAAAGATATATATGGGAGCTATATCCAAATCTGAACCGATTTTGTTGAAACCTTGCAGATATGTTAAGATCAGTAACAGAACAAACCGTGCCTAATTTTGTGCAGATCGGTTGAACATTTAAGTTACTTGGGTCATTTAAGTGCAAATCGGGCGATACATATATATGGGAGCTATATCCAAATCTGAACCGATTTTGCTGAAACGTTGCAGATATATTAAGCTCGGTAACAGAACAAACCGTGCCTAATTTTGTGCAGATCGGTTGAAAATTGTAGTTACTTGGGTCATTTAAGTGCAAATCGGGCGATACATATATAGGGGAGCTATATCCAAATCTGCACCGATTTTGATGAAATCTTGCAAAAATGATAGGATCAGTAAAAAAAGCAATCCATGCCACATTTCGTGCAGATCGGTTCACAATTGTAGTTACTTGGGTCATTTAAGTGCAAATCGGGCGATACATATATATGGGAGCTATATCTAAAGAGGGACCGATTTTAACCAAAATCAATAGCGTTCGTCCTTGAGTCAGAAAAGGGTCATGTGCAAAATTTCGTGACGATTGGACAACAAGTACGACCTAAACCTTGAATACAATAGTACATGGACCCGCACACGGACAGACGGACATGGTTAAAACGAATCAGCAAGCGATTCTGAGTCAATTGGTATACTTATCAATGGGTCTAGCTCTTCTCCATCTTAGCGTTGCAAACAAATGCACACACCTATAATACATTGTACCACAGTGGTGGTGTAGAGTAAATAACCTCCCACGACTGCATACCAGTGACAAACATTTCTGGCCCCACGTTGTCCGTTGGAGAATACCCCGCGAAATGTGTATCAACGAGTTTCTCACTAATGTTTCTCACTACACATTTTTCATACATTTTCGCTGACTTCTGAATATACCCCAACGTAATAAGTCTCGAAGATAGCATTTTCCTTAGCCTAGAGTCCTCAGATGTATCCTTCAGGGAGCTGCCGAATTCTAAGTAGGATTTGTTTTGAGCCTTTTTCAGCTCGCCTTTATATTTTCTTAGCTCAGCTCTAGTGCTGTTGTAGCTCTCGCTCTGCAGTCCTTCCTTAGACCAACCAGTTCATCATGGCGCTCTCTGTTTGCCCCTTGGCTTGGCACTAGGACATGCTGACATAAGCGAGTCATTCAGGGCCTTCGTGATCCGCTTGACCATTATGTCTCAATACTCCGCAGTTTCCACTTCATTGTCTGGTCAAGAAGAGATGGCTAGGTAAGGTTAGGTTGAAAAGAGGGTGCAAATATTAATCTACCCCATGCCCCTATAGACATACACCTAAGCCAGTAATCTCGGTTTGTTGTGCGCTCTAGCAACTAAAAAGTTACCTCAAAAAGAAAAAAAAATTAAGTAAGAGTTCCGTGCTATTTATAAAATCCTTTATTGTTTTCCACTCCCCTAAGTTGATTTATGTCTGGTATCGTGTCCCCACCTAAGTACCAGTGTCTGTTAGCCTCGATAGCCGGGAAATGTCTCATCATCTTCCCCACATGCCCTACACATGCTACCACTTGCCGCACCGATTTTACATAAGTGAGCTCGTAGTCCTATGTCTCCCGTTATGACACCAGTATAGCTGACCTCCTTCTTACTTCCTTGCAGTGATGCCTCATCCTCTAACGATTCGGATCACGCTATAGGATTTTCGCCATCCTACCAACCACTCATGCAATGCTGTCCTACCACTCATGCAACGCTGTCCCACAATGTTGCATGAGTGTTTGTCGCCCGCACCTTTAAATCGGACTGCTTCGACCCGAAAGGCTTCGGGTTAACCTAGCTCAACCAAATCGTCAGCGCTTTCATTCCCCCTTATTCCGTTATGGCACGGCAGCCAAACGTTGCGGATTGTGCCATCCTCAGAGAAGGCGTTTATCTCCTTCTTACCCTCCAAGACTGTTCGTGATCTTACCGTCCTGCCCTTATGGCCATTTCACTGTCCATAAAGATGTTCACACTCGATGTCCTCGCTTAAGTACCACACCACAACACGCATTCTGTGATCGCCCGGATCTCTGCCTGCAGGGCTAGAAGAGATAGTCGTGCAGAATGTGTGCCGAAATCTGTCCGGAGTCAGGTGGCACTGGCCCTTAATTAAATACTGAGTGCCAATGATTCTCGAGATGACAAGGGGAGTTATTGGCACCTTCAAATAACCAATGGCCAACATCAGCGTCTGTTCCCAGGTTAGGGGCGACTGGAGGCGAGCGTCGGATATTGGAGTGGCTCGCCACAACGAGGGATACATGTGCAATACCACAAAACCCATGGTGACGAATTAAACCATAGCTGCCATAACATGGGGCATGAATTTGGCTGTGGATTTGTGGTCAGTTAGAGACTGAAACATCTTGTCTCCAGCTTTATTCCGATGGATGGATGGATAGGCTAGCCACAATCCGCATAAAAGCTAAATTCTTCAACATCAGTCTTATTTGTGCCCCTGCCCTGACGGAAGACAAGGACGAGCAGACC
Source organism: Stomoxys calcitrans (assembly GCF_963082655.1). Classification (NCBI taxonomy): domain Eukaryota; kingdom Metazoa; phylum Arthropoda; class Insecta; order Diptera; family Muscidae; genus Stomoxys; species Stomoxys calcitrans. Next base: position 208,837,508 of record NC_081553.1, read on the forward strand.
AAGGATATTTTCTTCGAGCGCCTAGAGAGAGAATATGGGAGGGGCCTCCCATGACATTAAAATCGTTCTGGGAGATTTTAATGCGAAAATAGGGAAGGAAGACATTTTTGGTCCAACAGTCGGAAAGTTTAGCCTCCTTGAGATAATGTCCAGTAGTGGGTTGAGGCTGATAGATTTCGCCGTGGCAAAAAAACATGGTAGTCAGTAGTACCAGATTTCAACATAAAAATATTCACAAAGCCACATGGCTGTCACCCGATCAAAACACGAGGAACCAAATTGATCACGTTGTGATAGATGGAAGACACTCATGCAGCGTGTTAGATATACGATCGATCCGTGGAGCGAATATAGATTCGGTTCATTATCTTGTTGCAGCAAAGGTTCGCACCCGTTTGAACATGGCGAGAAAAGTACGATCTGACACTGCACGGAGGCTGGATATTGAAAAGCTGCAAACACAACAGATGTCAACGGCATACACCACTCGACTGACCCAACTGCTTGATGAAAGCAATCCTTGTTCCGAGGATATAATGGGGCAGTGGCAAACCATTCCCCCCTACATGGGTACCGTAAGCCTCCCCCAAGAAACCCATGGTACCGCCAAGCGAATCGAAATGCTACTGAAGCCAAGAATTCGGCATACCGAGCAACCCTTCAATCAATAGCAACGTGTCGGATGAAAGAGAGGTATCGATAGATAAGGAGAGAGGAGAAACGTCTTTTCCCCAGAAATAAAAAGGAACTGGAAAGACGTGAGTGTGAGCGAATTGAGATTTCCTTTTTCTTTCTACGGAATAGACGTTTCTCCTCTCTCCTTTTTTCCCGATCTGGCGCGTTGCCAGATGAAGGAGAGGTATCGGGCGGCGCGTTGCCAGATGAAGGAGAGGTATCGGGAAAAAAGAAGAGTGGAGAAACGTCTATTCCGCAGAACGAAAAAGTAAATGGAAAGACGTGAGTGCAAGCGAATTGAGATTTACAGAAGTCAAAATGAAGTCCGGAAATTCTATCAAAGAATTAAACATCAAACCGATGGCTTTGGTGCAGGCACATCTTCCTGTAGAGACAAAGAAGTAAAACTGGTAACTGATACAGATAGCATGCTGTGAATATGGAAAGAACATTTTACCAACTGCCAGTGTTCAACGTTGGCGACGAAGAGGATACCGAAGAACCAAACAATGATGATGGTATAGAATGAGGTCCCAGTAGCAGTGACCCGACTAAAGAACAACAAGGCAGCAGGAGCCGACGGGTTACTCGCTGAACTATTTAAGACCGGAGGCGATACGCTGATAAGGCATCAGCTTATCTGCGCAATCTGGCTAGAAGAACGCATACCCTATGATTGGAACCTCAGCATACTACAATATGTCCCGTACACAAGAAAGGAGACAAGACGGAATGTGCCAACTACGGGGGAATAAGTCTCCTCCCCATCGCTTACAAGATACTCTCGAGCGTACTGCGTGAAAGATTAAAACCTTAAGTCAATGAGATAATTGGGCCCTATCAATGCGGCTTTAGACCTGGTAAATCCACCCTGGACCAGATATTCACACTGCGCCAAATCCTGGAAAAGACCCGAGAAGGACAAATCAACACCCACCATCTCTTTGTTGATACTCCTTTACGTCCGATACTCCTTTACGTTCAAAGGTATTTCAAGCCATGTCTGAGTTTGGTATGTCTGCAGGATGACACCTGCTGATACGCGTTCCTCAGTAAGAATAGGAAAGAATCTCTCCGAACCATTTAATACCAAACGAGGTTTCAGACAAGGAGACAGTCTATCGTGTGACCTCTTTAATATCCTGCTGGAGAAGATTATACGAGATGCAGATGTGAATAGATATGGCACACTAATCACAAGAGAGCCCATGCTACTCGCCTATGCCGATGATATCGATATCATAGATCGGTCATCGGAAGTAGTAACTGCAGCCTTTGCAAAAATCGAAAGAGAGTCAGTGAAAATGGGTCTGGCAGTAAATGGAGATAAAACGAAATGGATGGTTTCAACTACCAAAAAGCCTAGCACAACCGAGCAGATAAAGAACATGGAGAAAGTTGGGAATCACAACTTTGAGATAGTCAGTAACTTTATCTACCTCGGCACCGTCGTAACCGAAACCAGTTTTGAGATAAAGCGAAGAATAATACTGGCAAACAGATGCTACTTTGGACTAAGTAAGCAGTTTAGAAACAAGGCCACCTCTCGACAGGCAAAGATTACACCATACAAGACACTGATACTATCCCTGCTGTTATATGGTTCTGAAGCATGGGTACTTGTGAAAGCAGATGAGGCAGCGTTTGGAGTGTTTGAAAGAAAGATTCTTCGTAAAATATATGGAGCAGTTTGAGTTAATGGAGAATATAGGCAACGTATGATCTACGAGCTGTATGACGACGATAGCATAGTTACACGCATCAAAATACAACGGCTGCGTTGGCTAGGTCATGTTGTCAGAATGGATGAAGAAGCTCCAGCAAAGAAGACCTTTGAAGGCAAACACGGTGGTACACGCAAACCGGGAAGACCATAAGCCCGTTGGAAAGATCATGTAGTGGGAGATAACTCTAAATTTGGTGTCATGGCTTATAGAAGGAGCGCAGAAGAGCGAGGCGCTTGGAAGGCATTTCTGAGTTCGGCTAATGGGACAAACTTTCTGTCATAGACGATTAAAGTAAAGTGAAGTAAAGAAAATATTGGGTTGCCCAAAAAGTAATTGCGGATTTTTTAAAATAAAGTAAATGCGTTTTTAATAAAACTTAGTTGAATGGAAAAGTCTTTTCAGAGAATGCTTTACTGAAATTTAGTGTTTAGGAAAGAATTCTTTAAAACTTACTCTTTGGATGATTTTTCATTTTATCTTAAGAAAAAGGTTTATATAAATTTTATTAAACTGTGGTTTTTAGAAAAAAATTATTATTCGAAGAGGTCCGGCGTTGTTTTGCCGTTTGAGAATATTACGCTGAAAATTTGTCTTTAGAAAAATTAACATTAAAATGTTATGTTTAATGAGATTTTCCTTACAATACTGTCCTTAAGCAAAGTAATTTTGAGCCGGTCCTGGACTGAGCTAAATTTCGTCTTAATATAAATATGAAATTTTAGCATTAAAGAAAATCTCACTAAAACATTGTGTTTAGGATAATTTATTGAAAAACTTTGTTAAGACTAAATAAATTTGGGGAATAGCCCCCCCCCCCCCCCCTCCCCCTTTGCTCCCATCCAAAGTGAAATAGTGAAAGTTTTGAAAAACAATTTTTGTACCCACCAAGATGAATGAGAATGGGTATACAAATGTCGTCGAAATATGGATATGTCACCAAATTAACTACTGCTCGTTTTGTTGGTCTAGTCATGTCTGTCCGTCCGTGTGTGGAAATCCGCGCTTGAATGTTTGCACAGATACTTCCTATGGATAGCGGTCGGTTGGATATTGCAAATGAGGCGTATGACCCCATTATTTGGATGAAGCTCCCATATGAAATGGTCCTTCGATTTGATTTCTTGAATCCCTAGAAGCTGCAACTGTTACACGATTTGATTGGAATTTTGCACGGAGTGTTTCGATTATACTTCCAATATCCGTGTCAAGATTGGCGCAAGGCGGTGTATAACTTGATTTGCTCTCCCCTAAACCAATCTATCGATTTGACATTTTGGGCCTCTGGAAGCCGCAACTGCTATACGATTTGGCTGAAATGTTGTACCAAGTGCAGTAATATGACTTCCTACTTGCATGGTTATTATTGTCCAAATAGGTCAATAACCTGATATAGTCCCCATATAAACTAATCTCCCGATTAGACTTCTACGGCCCCTGGAAGCTTACATTTTTGTCCGATTTGGTATAAATTTGGTACGTTAAATGCAAATATGCCCTTCTACTGAGTTCATTTGGGTATATATTGGGTTGCCCAAAAAGTAATTGCGGATTTTTCATATAGTTGGCGTTGACAAATTTTTTCACAGCTTGTGACTCTGTAATTGCATTCTTTCTTCTGTCGGTTATCAGCTGTTACTTCTAACTTGCTTAAGAAATAAAGTGCAGAATTCGACCCGGCCGAACTTAGCACGTTTTATGCATTTTTATACCCGCCACCATAGGATGGGTGTATACCAATGTAGCCTTATTTCGTTTGTAACACCTCGAAATATTCGTCTAAGATCCTGATCGCATAGGCGTTCTGAGTTGATCTAGCCATGTCCGTACGTCCGTCTGTCGAAATCACGATAGCGTAAAGCAAGCCGCTTGAAACTTTGAACAGATACTTCTCAATGATGAAGGTCGTTGGGAATTGCAAATGGGCCATATCGATTCAGATTTAGATATAGCTCCCATACAAACCGTTCTCCAGATTTGACTTCTTGAGATTCTGGAAGCCCCATTTTTAGCCCGATTTGGCTGAAGTTTGGCACGTAAAGTTCTGTTAGGACTTCTGACTTCTGGATCGAACATCCAAATCGGTCTATAACTTGATGTAGCTTCCGTTCCCCCGATTTGGTTTCTTGAGCCTTTACAAGCCGCAATTTTTGTCCGATTTGGCTGAAATTTTGCATAGAGTGTTCTGTTATGACTTCCAACAACTGCGCCAAGTCCGGTCCAAATCGGTTAAGAACCTGATATAACTCCCATATAAAACGATCTCCCGATTTGACTTCTTGAGCCCCTGAAAGTCACAATTTTCATCCGATTTGGCTGAAATTTTGCACATAGTGTTCTGTTATGAGTCCTAACAATTGTACTTAGTATGGTTCAAATCGGTCAAGAACCTGATATAGCTCCCATATAAACCGATCTCCCGATTTGACTTCTTGAGTCCTTGGAAGCCTCAATTTTCATCCGATTTGGCTGAAATTTTGCACATAGTGTTCTGTTATGACTCCCACCAACTATGCCAAGTACGGTTCAAATCGGTCAAGAACCTGATATAGCTCCCATACAAACCGATCTCCCGATTTGTTTTCTTGAGCCCTTACAAGCCGCAATTTTTATCCGATTTGGCTGAAATTTTGCATGTAGTGTCCTGTAATGACTCTTAACAACTGCGTCAAGTACGCCGAATACGGTCTATAACTAGATATAGCTCCCATATTTTAGCAGAATCCTGATGGTGGGTTCCCAAGCACGCTTTTACTTGTTAAGCGCTTAAGTCATATCCCTTTACATACTTGAAAAATAAAATGATATGAAAAATAGTTTCCTTATTAATTTACAATTTTTTTTTATACTATTGAAGATTTCTTCCAAAGTCTGTAGTAATTTTTTAAATATTTTTTTTTTGCATTCACAAGGAGTTTTTTTCCTTCAAACAAATTATAAACGCATTGAGTTTATTTTGTCAAACTTCCTAACGACGGATACGGAAACACATATGGTCTTCATTTTGTTTTCTGCTTTTTTTAGCTTTTTTGCTTTTTATTCCTTTGAGTAGCCTCAAAGGACACATTACGTTTGCTTTCATTTGATTGTGCTTTTGTTTTGGTTCATTGTTTTGTTTCTGTTGTTTTATACATTTTTTCTTCTTATTCTCCTCTTATGTCTCTGTTGTGTGTGTGTGTGTTTGAGATTTCTTAAAGGAAGTCTACGTATTAATGAAACAAGCGCGCGTTTTTCCCGCACTTATATGCCAGTGTATGTGTGTGTTTATGATTTCTTTGCACTAAGGACATGTGTAGGTAGTAATGTATGTTGGCCATTTGGCTTGGCAATGGCAATGTTATTGTTTTGGCTTCATTTTGTAATAAACAAAGTCTCAAGGAGGGTGGCGCCAAGTCGCTAAACTCAAGCAGCCGCCACAACAGCCAATGTACGAAACGAATCACGTGAGTGTAAGTAATGGGAAACGGAAATCGAAATGCAATTCCAATTGCAATGGTAAATGTTGCATAGGTTGGCAGTTCTAGGCAAGCTTGGCAAAATTATATTTTCTTGACTGCTGGCTCAAATAGTGTCGTAATTCACTTTAAGGCGGAAATCTTTCACTTTTATTTACATGACACAAAATATTTGGGATTTTATTTTCCTAAGTTTTATTTTATATCTATAAAAGAATATTTGTATTGGTTTTTATTTGTTGTGATTTTTTTTTTCTTTTTTCCTCCAAGGCAAAGGTTTTGGCGTGTGTGTTTTTTTTTGTTGGCTGCTGTTGTTTTTGTTACTTTTTGTATTTTATTCTAATTTATAGTATTTCACACAAAAGAGCGGAACGTTTTACGCGAGCAACACTTGGCAAACAGCACGATCCGTCACCAATGTAAAAACTCAACTAAAAGCCCGAATGTCGAGGAAAAAAAGCTGAAACAATATACACGTTGTGCCTGTGTATTGGTGTGTGCTTTGGTCTTGATGCCAGTTCCTCATCTTCTTCTTCTTCTACTTCTACTACTTCGTGTTCGTTCTATGGTTTTGGTACTGATTCCAATTCTGAGGCTGAGTCTCAGTCTGAGTCTGTGTGTGGCTGTTGATTTTGTTTTTTTCGTTGTATTTTGGTGGAGGAGTAGGGCAGAGGATGCCAAAAAATGCTTCAAACATACTTGCACACACACACACACGCGCGCGTACACAAGCCCATGCATAGGCAAGGACAAGAGCAGCAGCAGCAGCAGTAGCAGTGGCGGCAGCAACAACAACAACACACAGTGTTAGCAGCCCAAAACACAAACTAACGTAGCATAACAACAACAAAAACAACAAGAGCAATATAAAATGCAAAAAACAACACGGCATAAAAAGTAAAGGCAAAAGCAATGAGGAAAAAATTTTGTATGGCAAGCCTGTAAACGCAGCAACAACAACCACATCAACATCAACATCATCATCAGCTTGTGCACAGTTAGCCTTAGCATCATCATTACCATGAACATTTTCATCATCATCACACTCAGTTAGCATGCTGTGGCTGCAATAACTGTTAGACTGCAGCTTTCTCTGTTCACCAGTGCTGTGTTGATGATAATGACGATGATGTTGGTGTTGCGTGCCAGAATAATGCCAATAATGACGATGAGTTGAGATGTGTGTGTGTATAGGTGTGTTTGTATTTGTCATCATACTCTCACTTACTATCTCTCATGCCCTTCTAAGTTACCTTTTTGCTCGCCTATATCCTTTTTGGGCTTAGCATTAATGCTGTGGCCAGCATCATTGAACATTTGCAGCACAGTAATGATAGTCAGCATTTTTAGAGTTTTGCCATCATAACATATTAACGAATGTTTGATAAGCGCATTGATGCTGCGACAATTGATATATGAGACAGTTTTAACTAACCTTAAAGCTATAATGTTTGGTTGCACCTGACTAAAAGCGACAGAGTTTTTGGGCTACAAATTTTCCATTAACATTTTATTAAGAAACAGTGTGGGTATTTCTTTCATATCAACGAGTGGTGGCCGATTTAAGTTCAAGCTCACTGAAAATGGACCTACCTTTTTATACCCATCACCACAGGGTGGGGGGGGGGGGGATATTAAACATATTAGTCAAAACCGCATAACTGTAACACGCTTTAGTGAAAAATCTCGCTTAAGTGAAACTTTATGAGAAGAACCATAAGTTGTTGGTGTTATTCAATGCAATTGAAATCGCCTAAATGAAATGTACCGCTTAACGACAAAGGTTTTTATACCCCAAATTTCGTTTTTATAAGAAACTAAAGTCGCATAAGTGAAAAAGGCATTTCTAGCCGAAACTATCTGGGATTACACAAATTTTCGTCAACAATAAAATTTGCAAAAACAGACCTCCTCATTTTCAAGATAACCATTGAACATTGCACTTTTTCAAACCAAGCTTCTTCATATATAATTAGTACTGTGACATGAAAATTTGCTTTTAATTATGTCTTATCGCTTAAATGAAAAGGAATCGCACTTATCCGAACCTCGCTTAACTGAAAATAACGGATAAGTGCACCAAAATAGATGCATTTTTATACCCACCACCATAGGATGGGGGTATACTTATCTAGTCATTGCGTTTGTAACACCTCGAAATATTGATCTGGGACCCCATAAAGTATAGATATTCAGGATCGTCTGGACGTTTTAAGTCGATCTAGACATGTCCGTCCGGCTGCCGAAATCACGACAGCGGTCAAACGCGTAAAGCCAACCGCTTCAAATTTTGCACAGATGCTTAATATTGATGTAGGTCGTTGGTGATGGCAAATGGGTCATATCGGTTTAGATTTAGATATAGCTCCCATATAAACCAATCTCCCGATTAGACTTATTGAGCCCATACAAGCCCCAATTTTTTCCGATTTTGACTTGACTTCTTGAGCCCTTGGAAGCCAATTGAGCTGAAATTTTGCACGTAGTGTTCTGCTATGACTTCCAACAAGGAGTGCTAAGTACGGTCCAAATTGGTCTATAGCCTGATGTAGCTCCCATATAAACCGATCTCCCGATTTGACTTTTTGAGCCATTACAAGCCGCAATTTTCGTCCAATTTGGCTGAAATTTGGGATGTAGTGTTCTGTTATGACTTCCAATAACTGTGCCAAGTACGATCCGAATCGGTCTATAACCTGATAAAGCTCCTATATAAACCGATCACCCGATTTGACTTCTTGAGCCCTTACAGGCCTTTTTTTTTGTCTGATTTGACTGAAATTGAGCATGTAGTGTTCTTTTATGACATCCAACAACTCTGTATAGAATAGTCCAAATCGGTCTATAACCTGATATAGCTCCCATATAAACCGATCGCCAAGTTTGACTTCTTAAGACCTTACAAGTCGCAATTTTCGTCTGATTTGGCTGAAAATTGCCAACTACGGTCCAAATCAGTCTATAACCCAATAAAATTCCCATTAAAAGCGGTCTCTCGATCATCCTTCGTCGCTTGCTAGAAGCTTTAATTTTGGCTAGTTTGACAGAAGTTTAGTATGTAGAATAAAATGTTGTGCCCTTAAACTTAATTTATTTTGTATAGATTTTTTGCAAAATCCATTGTGGTGGGTTCCCAAGATTCGATCCTGCCGAAAATTTTCTTTCAACTTTGTCTTATCGCTTAACTGCAATGGAATTTCACTTATCCGAACCACGCTTAACTGAAAATTACGGATAAGTGCACCAAAATAGATGCATTTGTAGCGTTTTACTTATCCGGATATTCGACTATATTCCGCTTGTAACTCCTCGAAATATTGATCTGCGTCCCCATGAAGTAATTAAAACAAGTAACAGGCAAATATAAAAAATAGCATACATTTTTTCAGCAAATTTTTGTACTTAAAAAATCAGATCGTATTTGCTGACTTAGCTGCCCGAAATGCTTGCTAATACAGCAGCCCCATGTTTGCTGAAACAGCAGTAATGTCTGCTTCCACATTTTCAACAACAAAAAAACTGCAGTTTTACCAAACATTTTTGAAGTTTTGAATAACAAATTTGGTTGAGTGTACAATTCCAATGATCTTCCAGATGGCAACACCAGGATTCTGTTAATCCAAGAGTGTGGCGCTGGCCGCAGGGCGTCGTCTCAGGTATCTGAACGGAAACCGCTTTCCTTACTTTCAGGTTTCCTATCGTCGCCTCGACGATATGGTATGACCTGCTCCTATCCTCTATCCAATAGATAGATATCGAAATCGTTGTTTTGAGGAATCGTGGCGGGTCAAATTGGCCCACCTTCGTCGCCCTCGTGAACAGGCAGATTTCAGTTTTCTCTGAGTTTACATTGAGACCCCCTGGGTCTAGTCCAGTCATAAGACATATGCAAGACCTTTTCGGCCCTTCGGCATAGTTGGTTCGGGTCCTTACCCCTTAGAACTATTTTAATATCGTTTCCATAACAGTTTGCATAGGTTGCGGTGCTACCAATATTAAGTGCTATTAGGTCGCTGTTACTCAAGAATTTTGCCGGGGTTTGGCCCCACTTACTAATGTTGGAGTGTTCGCATCGCACTAATTTCCTGTCTGTTATGCCTTCCTCACCAGCCATTGCATTTCCGATGTGGAAAAAATAGCGTAAAAGATGCCTCAGTACTTGTACTTGTTATTATTTTTATAAGAAAAAACCCCATCCGCTAATCAGTCCCACTAATAATAATTGTTATTGCCATTATCACTCACCAGTTCAGTTCTTGACCCAGACATTAGAAACATTTTAATCCACAACTAGAAAGGGGAGTGGAGTGTAAGGCGAAAGAGTTCATAACAACTTTACTCTCCGATTGCATTGCTAACATTATGGGCGAAAAAACAGTAACATCATTATGCTCCTACAAAACGCCATTCCATTCCCATTCCCCTTTGCCAAAGTGTGTCTGCTCTCCTATTTACAAAAAAACATGGCTATCTCTCAGTATACAGTTGCTCTCTACCTATCCCAAAAAAAAAAAACGACATTTGCCTTTTTTAGCAAAAATTTGCTAAAAAACGAAACTGCAATAGCTTCGTCAAAGCCATTCCTTTGCTCTCCAAACATACAGCCCTCACACAAACACAAACGCACACGCATACTTTTACAGGATTTTACTACAGCCTTTTTAGTTCAGGTTTTTTAGCTCTCTCCCCCCCCCCCCCCCCCCCCCCCCGCCAAACCCATAACATCTCAAGCATACGACTGTTTGTACCAAATTTCCCTTTAGCTGCTGCTATTGACCCACCCACTCAAGCACCCCACTACCATGCAACAAAAACAACAAGAGCGCTGCCGAGCACCCTCTGCAGCCGGTATTCAAAACATTCAAAGCTTTGTCTGACAATCAACATGCCAACAACAAGAACAGCATTACTATCTACCAAATCATCATGGGCATCATCATCGTTGTGAGTAACTTCATTACCATCATCATGGCATTCGTTGCCTTCGTCATCATCATCATTATCGGCATTCTCATAACTGTTGTGAACATCATGAGCATTGAACACTAACCTTTCTCTCACTCTCACTGTTTGTGTGTGTTTTTGGTTTGCTGTTGCTAGCTCTACCCCCCCTCCGCCACACTCAGCAGCCTTATTCTTTGGCTGGCAGAATTGTCTCTCTTTCTATATTTTGTTTTTTGCCTTTTGGTATGTTGAGGGGTGGCATGGACTTTTTTCGATTTTTTCTAAAAAAAAAGTTCACCAACATTGTGTTTTTTTCGCATTTTTTAAATATTTTTTCACTATGTGGGGTTTTGTTGTTGTTGTAGCTGTAAACACAGTGGTGTATGTGGCCGAAAATGAAAAGAGCCGTACCAGGATGTGGATTGTATTGCATGCAGTTTGAAAAGGAAGATTAGGAAGCGGCAGCAGTTGAGTATTTAATAATACAGAGTAGGTACTTGTTTCATATCGGGACTATATAGAACATGGATAGGGTGATGGAAAACTGGCACTCCTCACAAACGATTTGAGTGTCATAATTTGTGAATCTACACTTGAAATGTCGAAACTTTCTGAAGAAAAAGTTTCATTTACATACTGGTGGAAACTAGGAACGCCATGCAGATTGCGATGGAGTGGAAAACGCAACACAAGGCGTGAGTTTTGCTATGGATTTGTGGTAAATTGGAGACTTAAACACTTTTGCTCCAGATTTACTTCGGTGAGAGGCTAGCCACAACTAGCCGCAAAAAAACAAAATTCTCTTACATTATTCCGACATGTGCTAAAAGCCCATACAGAATGCGAAAAAGGCCAACTAGAAAATGTTCGGGAACAAATGAAGGAGTACAGCGAGACCAGTACTGACACATGGGAAAACAGTATATGGGAGGATTAGGTCAAAATCTTGGATTGCGTCGGATTTACGGGAGCGTTTTTTTAAAGCTATCTGAATGGTTCAACGGTGCGCACTGGAAGGCATTTTCCTTTTACTGTTGCTGAGATATCACAATGGACGACAACGTCTTAGTGAGTCTGATGGCAGACTGCCTCTTTAACCTAAACTAACCTACGGAAGCGTTGAGATCCTAACCGCAGGTAGGTTTGGAAGCGATTATTCAACGGTAGGAACTGGAAGCCATCTTCCTTTTACTATTGCTGAGATATCACAATGGACGACAACGTCTTAGTGAGTCTAATGGCAGACTGCCACTTTAACCTAAACTAATGTACGGCAGCGTTGAAACCCTAACCGCAGAAAGGTTTGGAAGCGATGATGAATATGCAGAATATGACAGTTTATGGTTGTGCTGCTAAGTTCGCGCTCTGCCTGTGGGAACTCAGTACGTTTACAAAGACCTCATGCCATAAGTCACAGACATGAATTCGAGCCAATGTTCAGGTTTCGCTTTCCTGAAAGGAAAGATTGGGAGACGGGTGCAATGTTTGAGGAAATGAGATTTCGGTCCTCATTAATTGTCGCAACATGAAGTCAGGGTCTGCATTGAAAGCCTACGCTCAAACACTCGATTTAAGTATGTTGCTGAGATTACCAGACGAGTTTACTGTCTTTCAGGCAGAGATCATTTCCATACTGATAATTGCATTATAAAATCACGGAAAGGCACTAACCGCGCTTGTTGCTCCGAATTATTGGGTTGCCCAAAAAGTAATTGCGGATTTTTCATATAGTCGGCGTTGACAAATTTTTTCAACGGCTTGTGACTCTGTAATTGCATTCTTTCTTCTGTCAGTTATCAGCTGTTACTTTTAGTTTGCTTTAGAAATAAAGTGTAAAAAAAGTATATTTGATTAAAGTTCATTCTAAGTTTTATTAAAAATGCATTTACTTTCTATTAAAAAATCCGCAATTACTTTTTGGGCAACCAATATTTTGAAAAGTATAGGGGCGCTCATATTCTTGGATTGGAGATCAGTGAAATGAAGAAATGAAAAGGTTTGACGGTTTCATAACAAATATCCAGTTCCAAAAAAAAAAAAAAAAAACAAGGTTCACTTGGGTTTACACACAATAGAATTCCGGAAAACGACAGGCCGGAAAATGGTAGTTTTAGTACGCTTTCCTTATGCAAAGGTTAATATAATTGGAAGGGGTAGTTTCAGCATCCTTTCCCCAAGGAAAGCAGTTAAGTACCCTTTTCCTAAAGAAAGGTTGATTTTAGTAACATTTTCATAGGGAAAGGTTGCTACTACCTAAGAAAAGGGTAGTGTTTGTACCCTTTTCCCTAAGGAAATGGTAGTCTAAGTTCCTTTTCCTAACAAAAGGGTAGGTTTGGTTCCTTGTCCTAAATAAAAGGTGGTTTTAGTACCCTTTCCCCATTGGAGAGGGTTGTTTTACATATTTGCCCTATGGAGAAGGTACTTTTTATATCCTTTTCCTACGAAAAGTGTGGATTTAGTAACCTTTCCCTATGAAAAGGGTCGTTTAAGTAATCTTTCTCTAAAGAAAGGTTAGTTTTATTACCTCTTTCTAGTAACCTTTCCCTATAGAAAGGGTGGTTTTAGTATCTTTACCCAATGGAAAGTGTAGTCTTACTACACTTACCCTATGGCAAGGGTAGTTTTAGTACTATTTCCCGAAGCAAATGTTAGTTTTAGTATTAAACGTACTAAAACTTCGCTTTGCCTAAGGGAAGGCAGTTTTAGTATACCTTCCTCAAGGAAAGGGTAGGTTTAGTACACGTCCCGCAAGAAAAGTGTAGTTTAAGTATATTTTTCCTAAAAAGAGTATAGTTTTCGTAGCCTTTCTCTAAGTAAAATTTAGTATTAGTATCCTTTTCCTAACAAAATGGTAGTTTTTGTACCCTCTCTCAAAAGAAAGGATAAATTTAGAACCATTTCTCTAAGGAAGGATTAGTTTTAATAGACCTTTCCTAATGAAAGGGTAGGTACAAAAACCCTTTTACTGAGGAAAGGGTAGTTTTTGCACCCTTTTACTGAGAAAAGGGTAGGTTTAGTACCCTTTCCCTAAGAAAAGGATAAATTTAGTACTCTTTCGCTAAAGAGAGAAAAGTTTTAGTACCCTTTTCCTAAGAGAAGGGGAGTTTTGGTACCATTTCCTAAGGAAATGGTAGTTTTAGCAACCATTCCTAAAGGAGAGGGTAGTTTTAGTACCCTTTTCCTAAGGAGCGAAAAAATTTAGTACCTTTTCGCTAAAGAGAGAATAGCTTTAGTACTCTTTTCCTAAGGAAAGGGTAGTTTAAGTACCCTCTCCTTAGGAAAGGGTGGTTTAAGTACACTTTTCCTTAGGAAAGGGTAGTTTTAGTATCCATTCCCTAAGGAAAGGATATTTGTTCCCGTTCCACAATGAAAGGGTAGTTTAAGTACCCTTTTCCTAAGGAGGGTGTAGTTTGCTTTTCCTAACGAAGGGGTAGTTTTGGTACACTTTTCCTAAAAAAGATAGTTTTCGTACCATTTTCTTAAGAAATGGGTTGGTTTAGTATCCTTTCCCTAAGGAAAAGGTAGTTTTACTAAACATTCCCTAAAGAAAGGATAGTTTTAGTACCTTTTCCCTAAAGAAAGGGTAGCTTTAGTATCCTTTCCCTAAAGAAGGGTAGTTTTAGTACCCTTTTCGTAGGGAAAGGGTAGTTTTAGTACCCTTTTCCTAGGGAAAGGGTAGTTTTAGTACTCTTTTCCTAGGGAAAGGGTAATTTTAGTACCCTTACCCTATGGGACCCTTTGATACCCTTTCCTAATGGAAACATTTGGTACCTTTTCCATAAGGAAAGGGTAGTTTTACCCAAAGAAGGGGTAGTTTTTTCACCTTTTCCCAAGGAAAGGAAAGTTTTAGTAGCCTAATACAAAAGAAAGGGTAGTTTTAGTACCCTTTCCCTAAAGAAAGGGTAGTTTTAGTATCCTTTCGCTAACGAAAGGGTAGACTTAATAACCTTTCTCTAATGAAAGTCTACTTTAGTACCCCTTTCCAAAAGAAAGGGTAATTTGAACCCTTTTATAAAAGAAAGGATAATTTGTACCCTTTTATAAAAGGAAGGGTAGTTTAAGTAACCTTTTCCAAAGGAATGGCAAGTTTTAATACCCTGTCCCTAAGGAAAGAGTATTTTTTGTACCCTTTCCCTTAAGAAAGGGTAGTTATAGTACCCTTTCCCTAAGAAATGGGTATTTTTACTACCCATTTCCTAAACAAGGGGTAGGTTTGTTTCCCTTTTCCTAAAGAAAGGATAAGTTTGGTACCCTTTTGCAAAGAAAAGGGTAGTTATGGTACCCTTTTGCAAAGAAAAGGGTAGTTATGGTACCCTTTTCCAAAGAAAAAGGGTAGTTATGGTACCCTTTCCCCAAGGAAAGGGAAGCTCAAGTACCCTTTTTCCCTAACGAAAGAGTAGTTTATGTACCCTTTTCCTAGTGAAGAGGTTGTGTTAGTACCCTTTCCCTTCGGAAAGGGTAGTTTTGGTACCCTTTTCGTAAGGATAGGATAGTTAAAGTTCCCTTTCTCTAAGGAAAGGGTAGATTTAGTACCCTTTACCAATGGAAAGGGTGATTTTGGTACCTTTACCTAAGGAAAGAGTAGCGTAAGTACTCTTTTCCTACCGGAATGGTAGTTTTAGTACTCTTTTTCTAACGAAAGAGAAGTTTAAGTGCACTTTCTATTACGAAAAGAGGTAGCCTTTTCCTAAACAGCTTGTAGCTTTAGTACCCTTCTCCAAGGAAGGGGTAGTTTTAGTACCCTTTCCTTAAGGGAAGTGCAGTTTTTGTAAGATTTATCTAAGGAATGGGTATTTTTAGTACCATTACCCAAAGGAAAGGTTTGTTTTTAAGGCAACCTGTCCCAAAGAAAAGGGTAGTTTTAGTACACTTCTTTTTAACGAAAGAGAAGTTTTAGTACTCTTTCCTTAACGAAATGATAGTTTAAGTAACCTTTTCCTTAAAAAAATGATAGCTTTAGCACCCTTCCCTGCGGAAAGGGAAGTTTAAGCACAATTTTATTAAGGAAAGTGTAGATTTAGTAGCGTTTTCCTGAGAAAAGGGTAGTTTTAGTATGCTTTCCCCAAGAAAGGGATAGTTTTGGGAAGTGCTGTTTCAGTAAGCTTTCCCTAAGGAAAGGGTAGTTTCAGTACACTTTCCCTAAGGAAAGTTTGTTTGAAGGAAGGGGTAATGTTAGAACCCTTTAACTAAGGAAGGGGTAGTGTTAGTACCCTTGTCCTACGGAAGGTGTAGTGTTAGTACCCTTCTCCTAAAGATAGGGTAGTTGAAGTACCATTTCCCTAAGAATGTGGTAGTTTTAGTACCCTTTCCCTAACGAAAAGAGAATTTTACTACACTTGCCCTATGGAACGAATAAATTTAGTACCCAAGGAAGGGGTTGTTTTAGAACCCTTTCCATATGGAAAGGGTAGTGTTGGTAACCTTTCACTATAGAAAGGGTAGTTTTGGTAACCTTTCCCAATAGAAAGGTTAGTTTTCTTACCCTTTCCCCAATGAAAGTGTAGTGTTAGTACCCTTTTTTAATGAAAGTTTTAGTACCCTTTTCCTAAGGGCACTAAAACTGCACTTTTAGTACCCTTTCCCTAAGGAAAGGATAGTTTTAGTACTCTTTCTCTAAGGAAAAATTAGTTTTAGTACCTTTTTCTAATAAATTGGTAGTTTTAGTACCGTTTTTCTAAGGAAAGAGTAACTTTAGTACCCCAGTTTCCCTGGGGAAAGTGTAGCTTTAGTATCGATCCCTAAGGAAAGGGTAGTTTTAGTACCGTTTTCCTGGTTCCTGGTTTGTTTTAGTACTCTTTCTCTAAGGAAAAAGTAGTTTTAGTACCTTTTTCTAATAAATTGGTAGTTTTAGTACCCTTTTCTAAGGAAAGAGTAACTTTAGTACCCTTTTCCTAAGGAAAGAGTAAATTTATAGGGTAGTTTTAGTACCCTTTCCCTGGTTCCTGGTTTGTTTTAGTACTCTTTCTCTAAGGAAAAAGTAGTTTTAGTTTCTTTTCTAATAAATTGGTAGTTTTAGTACCCTTTTTCTAAGGAAAGAGTAACTTTAGTACCCTTTTCCTAAGGAAAGAGTAAATTTACAGGGTAGTTTTAGTACCCTTTCCCTGGTTTCTGGTTTGTTTTAGTACTCTTTCTCTAAGGAAAAAGTAGTTTTAGTACCTTTTTTTCTAATAAATTGGTAGTTTTAGTACCCTTTTTCTATGGAAAGAGTAACTTTAGTACCCTTTTCCTAAGGAAAGAGTAAATTTACACCATTTCCCCCATGGAAAGGGTGGTTTTAGTACAGTTTCCCTGGGGAAAGTGTAGCTTTAGTATCGATCCCTAAGGAAAGGGTAGTTTTAGTACCCTTTCCCTGGTTCCTGGTTTGTTTTAGTACTCTTTCTCTAAGGAAAAAGTAGTTTTAGTACCTTTTTCTAATAAATTGGTAGTTTTAGTACCCTTTTCCTAAGTAAAGAGTAAATTTACACCATTTCCCCCAAGGAAAGGGTGGTTTTAGTACAGTTTCCCTAGGGAAAGTGTATCTATAGTATCGTTCCCTAAGGAAAGGGTAGTTTTAGTACCCTTTTCCTGGTTCCTACAATTTTTTTTTTTTCAAATATTCAACCAATTCCGAAATTCTTTACTTTTTTTATTGCCATGTACACCGCTGTCTCATGTGAATTTCTCGGCTCTCGCATAGCACACCAAAATCCTATGCTACAATAATATTACTAGCTCTTGGTTGTTGCTTTGTTGTATAGACGTGATTTTGTTTTTTTTTTTTTTTTTCATTTTTCTTCGAATTCTTCTGTTCCCATTTTTGCCTTTCAGGACATTCATGCAATTCTCTGTGCGTTTTTTCGCCTCCTTCATTCTATGACAAACTTGCACTACTCATCTGCGGGCAAGCCCCCATCCCCCTTCCTACAATGTTATGAACAATGCGAGATGGCCTAAAGGAATGGAGGAATGATAAAATTGTGATGCGGGGCCAGGGGCTAAGGTAAAATGTTGAATTTGAAGAAGAGTAGTATATGCAAAGAAACCAGGGAGTAGAAAAAAATGGTGAAAAAACTGGGCAAAAAATAGAGGATTTGAAACATTATTTCAATGAATATGCACGCACACAAATGCAAAGAGATAGAGAGAGAGAGAGAGGCCAAAAAACCAACCAAAACCCACACACACACACATACAATAAGTTGCCTTAAAAACGGCCTATACAATAGCAACAACAAACTCATTACCAGCAGCAAGGCAAAAAATACCAAATGAAATGAACGAAAATTGAGTCCTTTAATACTGTGGTGTACCCCCGTCTCCGCTCCAACGAGAGGTAAAAGTGTGGAAGGGGCTGTTGCCGCCATGGGCTTAGAGCCTTATTTAACTTTACTCATCATCGGCCGTCTTAATAATGATAAACCGCCAGGCACATACACACACTCGCAAACTGTGTAAAATATAAGGATGTTTGTCTGCTTCTTTAGTTCCTTTTTCTTTCAGCTGCGTTTTCTCGTTTTCCCGTCTTTTTTTTTTGGCAAAGTGAAATGGGGGCCCCTTGCGATTTGTATAGTCTAGAATACCAATTGCTGTACCCTTTCCTTCATTTACTTTGAATTGAATTTTTTTTTAGACTGGGCATCCTTGTAGCCTTTTGTAGCTCCTTTCCAATACTTCCAATGGTTCACAGGCTGACAGACGACTAATGATGATTTGGCTTTTTAAGCAGGGCACACCAAGCCGAAACCTTTTCTCTGTCTTTTACTTGAGTTTGAAAGAGGTGAGCTTTTGGGCAAAAAAAAAAAAAAAATGCAAAACACGGTTAAATAATTATAAATTTTTCATTGCCCGCCATGGCATCCTGTATGGCGGGCAGTTGTGTGTGCCTCTAGAGCCTCTAAATTCTTCATTCAACCCACATTTGATTTTGCCGCCCTTTATGGTTAAATGGTTGAAGTTGAAATTGTTATTGCTGCTGTCGAAACGCATACTCTCACACGTGTTTGTTGTATGGCTGAAGCGTTGACGCAGCCTTTAACGTCGCTGTGACAGTGCAAATAATGTTGGTGGCATTCTCATTTCAATGGCTGTTGGCAGCAGAGTTGTATTGGTTTTTGTTTTGTTTTGTTTTTATTTTGTTGTTGTTCAAGCTTTGGATCATTTATTTGTAATTCACGTGTTTCCAGACCAAAACAACAAATTAGACCTTAACTGCTACGTCAACCAAGAGACAGGCAGGCAGACAGATAGACAGACAGACCGCCAGGTTGGCTGGCCCCCTTGTGACTCACAGCCAAAGTGGTCTCATAATGAATGGAGTGTAATGTACCGGTCTTTCTACCCAAGGCGTCAGTCTGGTAAAAAATTAATACACACCAAAAACAACTGACCGCAAATAGTCTCTGCCCTTTCCAAAGAAGAACCTATCTCTGCTGTTTGCTTTCTTTTTAGCAATATGATGCTAAAGCCAACTGGACAGTATCGTCTTCTAAGGCTGCTCAGCCACTATCATTTGCCATTTACAACCTTCTTGTCTGACCATAACCTAACTCAGCTCAAGCTTTTAGCCCATACTTACTCTCTTGTCTCCCTTGGCCCATCTGTACTCTCGCTATCTCCCACAGCCTTAAGGTTATGCCATGCTTAACGTTGGACTTTTTTCCCTGATACTCTTTAGTGTTTTTTACTAACGTTCCCTCTCCCTCTCTCTCTCTCTCTCTTTCTCCCCCTACAAGTCCTTGCACTTTTTGTCTCCTTAAAAAAAGTTTTCATATCTGCCCCCACCACCCCAAACTTTCTTTTCAATTACTCACCATGCCTGCCTGTGTGTGTGTGCATTTTTTTTCAGCTTTTTTCTTAGATTTTGTTCCAGAGAAGCCCTCTTTTTAGATTTTTGTTCGTTTTTTCCGGCGAAAAAAAATTGCATACCCAGTTTTGATAGCAAAAGAGCGAAAAAAAAGAGATAAGTATTTTGCGTGTACTTCAATGGTGTTTGTTTGTAGGTGTGTGTGTGTGTATGTGTTTGGTTGTTGTTGTTTTTCTTGCCTGGGTCCCTTTTTTGAGTGCCGCCTTCTATGAAACGTGTCGTTTTGGAGTTGCTCCAGCCTTTGTGTCGTCCATGTCATTTATACACTCGCATACCCATGTGTTCGTGTGTGTGTGTGTGTGCGTATGTAGGTGTGCTTTTGTGACTCCAACTGCATGTGTGTTTCGTCCGTCTATCTGTGATGTCGCCGTCATCATCCACATTTGCTGACTGCCACACATTGGGTATTGGTGTTTTGGCCCTCTTTTTAGAGTTTTTTTAGTTTAGCTCGGTCGTTTTTTGCAATATCCCATAAGGGTTGCAGGGTTGCCATGTACCTTAAAGGTTAAGGTTTAATTGTGACACCAACATAAAATATCCGATTTTATTCTAGATTTTGCATGTGATGTTTTGTTATGTCCACGCCGGCTAAGGCCTGGATCGGTCCATAATGTGATGCGATGCCTTATGGTTGACGAAGAGCGAGCTCTGACAGATTGGATCAGAATTGCTCCCTTTTTTCTTTGTCGGTTTGTTTGTTCCGTATAGACTCAAAAACTGTTGAACCGATTACCTTGAATTTTTCACAGATTGTGTAGATTGGTCGGGAAGGAAACATGGGCTATGTAATTTTTTGATATCGGGAGGGGGGCGGACCCTCCCCCTTATCCCAAAAGTACCCTCCAAAAATAAAAGTGGACCGATCGGGACAATATGGGATTCAAATGATAGGTATTCAAGAGTAGAGTACGAATTTCATAATAAAAGCTTGGTCCAAGTACCTGGGGGGGGGGCCGCCCCAGCCCCAAAACCCCTCAAAATAGGTTTATTTGACTATCATGACAATATGGGACTCAAATGAAAGGTATACTTAGGAGTAGATTACGAATATGATCAGGAAGTAGGAAAAGGCTTTATAATTTATTGATATCGGAAGGGGGCGGACCCTCCACCGTTACCCTAAAAACACCACCCTAAATCTAAAGTGGGCAGATAAGAACAATATGGGTACCAAATGAAAAGTATGCGGGAGTGGATAACGAATCTGGCATACAAATTCATGTCGAAGTATAGGGGGTCAACCCACCCCCACAAAAACGCCGAAAATGGGCACATTAGCCAATCAAGGATATATGGGACTCGGTTTGTTTGTTCCGTATAGACTGAAAAGTGACAGACACGATTTTCTCGAAATTTCCGCTTTTTTTGTTGGTTGGTCTGGAAGTAAACATAGGCTATATTATTTTTCGGTATCGGAAGGGGGGCGGACCCTCCCCCTTATGCCAATAACATAACCCAAAATCAAAAGTGGACCGATCGGGACAATATAGGTATCAAATGAAAGGTATGCGAGAGTATATAACGAATCTGGCATTTAAATTCATGTCGAAGTATAGGGGATCACACCACCCCACCCCACAAAAACGCCCAAAATGGGCACATTAGCCAATCACAGATATATGGGACTCGGTTTGTTTGTTTCGTATAGACTGAAAAGTAGCAGAACTGATTTTCTCGAAATTTTCGCTTTTTTTGTAGGTTGGTCTGGAAGGAAACATAGACTATATTATTTTTCGGTATCGGAGGGGGGGACGGACGCTCCCCCTTATGCCAAAAACACAACCCAAAATCAAAAGTGGACCAATCGGGACAATATAGGTATCCAATGAAAGGTATTGGAGAGTAGAATACGATAATGGTATTAACATTTGAGTCTTAGTACCCATTGGGCTGCCCGAAACAGAAATATTGGACGTTCCCTCACCCTTATGACAAAAACATAACCCAAAATCAAAAGTGAACCGATCGGGACAATGTATTGGAGAGTAGAATACGAGAGGTATTGGAGAGTAGAATACGAACATGGTATTAAAATTTGAGTCTTAGTACCCATTGGGCTGCCCGAAACAGAAATATTGGACGTTCCCTCACCCTTATGACAAAAACATAACCCAAAATCCAAAGTGAACCGATCGGGACAATATAGGTATCGAATGAAAGGTATTGGAGAGTAGAATACGAACATGGTATTAAAATTTGAGTCTTAGTACCCATCGGACCGCCCCAACCCCAAAACTTCCCCAAACAGACATATTGGACTTTAATTTCAATATGGGACTTAAATGAAAGGTATTCGGGAGTAGATTTCGAATCAGGCATACAAAATCAAATCAAATTATGGGGGGTCACGCCGACCTTCAAAAACGCCATTAGACCCATTATGACTATATGATACTGTGCTGAGCCGATTTTCTTAAAATCTTCATAGATTGTGTAGGCTATATAATTTTTAAATATCGGGTGGAGACGGAACCCTCCTCCTAACTCCAAAAACGCCACCCATATCCGAAAGCGGTCCGATGGGCACAATAAGGGTACCAAATAAAAGGTATTGGAGGCCAGAAAACGAATATGGTGTTCAAATTTGGGTCCAAGCACCCAGCGGCCCTCCCTCCCCCAACCCTAAAACTCCTCTAAACAGATATTTTCGAAGTTCATGTCAATATGGGACTCAAATGAAAAGTATTAGGCAGCAGATTAAAAATATGGCATAAAACATTAGGTCCAAGTAATGGGAGGTCGCCCACCCCCAAATACCCCCAAATGGGCATATTAGCCGGCAATGACTATATGGGACTCAAATGAAAGGTATTAAGGAGTAGATTACGAATATGACAATAAAATTTGCGTTCAAGTCTAGGTGACGCTTTTCCTCCTAAAGATACGTCAAATGGGTTATTTGACCCATTATGACAATATGGGACTCAAATGAAAGGTATTTGAGAGTAGAAAATGAATTTGATATCCAATTCTGGAGCCAAGTATTTTGGGGTACGTCCTAAAGCACCCCCTAAACTGAACTTCATTTACGTTGGGAATAAAGAACGAATTTGATATTCATATTTGAGTCGAAATGTCTGAGGTGCCATCCCTCCCCTAATGAGAACATGACCTAGAGTAAGAACATTACCACCAGGAACCGAGAAGGGGCAAATTATCACACATCAATGAAAGCTTTCCGATTCAAGCACAAACAGTTACAGTAACAGGGACAGTTACTTTTGTTAGGCCCTTCGACATCCTTTTACAATTTGGGCCAGATTGGAACAGTGAGTTGTGTTAGGCCCTTCGTAATCCATTTTCAATTTTGTTTAGATCGATTTAGATATGGATATAGCTGCTACATATACCGATCTACCGATTTAAAGGCGCATTTATTGTCTGATTTAGCTGAAATTGCGGACAATGAGTTGTGTTAAGCCCTTCGACATCATTTTGATACAAACCACCCTAGGATGGGGGTATACTAATCTTCTCATTTCGTTTGTAGCACCTCGAAATATTGATCTTAGACCCCATCAAGTATATATATTCTTGATCGTCTCGACGTTCTGAGTCGATCTAGCCATGTCCGTCCGTCCGTCTGTCGAAATCACGATAGCGGTCCAACGCGTTAAGCTAGCCGCTTGAAATTTTGCGCATATACTTGATATTGATGTAGGTCGTTGGGTATTGCAAATGGGCCATATCAATTCAGATTTAGATATAGCTTCCATATAAACCTATCTCCCGATTTGACTTCTTGAGTCCTTACATGACGCAATGTTTGTCCTATTTGGCTGAAATGTTCCGTTTGTACTACAAAATTGAACACCGACTTGTATATATTGGACCACTTAATGTCCGTACCGAATTTGGCCCAAATCGGAGCATATTTCACCGAGTTATGACGAAAGATGGTTTAAGTATATTCCCGAGTTATTGGGTATCTAAAGTTCAGTCCGACCGAACTTAATAACTTTTTACTTGTTTCGAATCTCTTTTCTTGACTATGGCAACCCTTAGTAGCTTGTGTTTTGCCACACTTTTACAATCTTTTTTAGCATTTGCTGTTTTGTTTTGATTGTATCTTAGTTGTTGGTGTTGTTGCCATTGCAACTGCGTGCAAACACATGTGTGTTTGTATGTGCTTTAGCTCATATCTATGGATAAATGTGCGTGGTTATGTGGCAGCGATGGTAATGCTGCTATGGTTTTGTTTTGTTTTTGGTCCACACACAAAATCGTTTCATTAACCATGTGAGCGCATTTTTGTTTTGTTTTGTTGTTACTACTGCCAAAGCCAAAGCCGATGATGTTGTTGCTGCCGGCCGATGCTTTGATTCGCACCCGAACGAATAGAATCATGAGTGTAGTACATGTAAATGAGGGACACGGACACATCCGTTCGTTTGAACAAATGCCCAACATCACTGGAATGCCCTTCAACAGCCGACAAATAATACACACACAACTAACCCATGCTTGCAGATGATGATGATGATGATGAACAAGTGTGGATGCAAACGAGAACGTGGCTATGTGCATGAGAGTGGGCTCTTGTGTTTGGCAGCATTTGGCTCTGCTCACTGCTTACTTTGAATAGAATGAGAGTAGAAGAGTATTCTAGTTAGGGTGTTGAGGGTGGTTATGGTCATACATGAATATGTGCTTGTCATACGTTTTGTTGTTGCCATTGTAAAGTGATGCGATGCGTGTATGTGCATAGCAAAAGGCAAAACAAAATAAAAATAAACAACAAATAAAACCAACACGTATGATGACAAGAATTATTATTATTGTTGTTGTTGTTGTTATTATTATTGTTGGTGCTACTGCTGTTGTTGTTGCAGCAACAACACCAATAACACCGGCGACAATACAAATTCGCACAAAGCGTTAGAGTTGAACTACACAAAACAAAGACAACAACAACAAGTACAACAAAAAATAACAAAATAACACCAAAGCCACTAAAAAACCAAAACAACAAAACAACGACATGCATGCCTACACACGCACCCACACATAGTTGCTAGCCACTCATCCGAATGCATGGGTGCGTATGGGCACTGCATTTTTGTTGTTGTTTTGTATCGTGGTTGTTGGTTTTTTACTTTTTGTTTTACTAAAATAGATATGCATGGCTGTGTGTACGCTGATGTTATTCCTATACTTTGGGACATAGGCACAGGAGAGGTTGAGTGCACAGTGGGTGTTTCAAGCGATATGAATTTTCTCAGCAATTTTTAGATGTTACAGATGGTCGTCGCCGGTATACATATAACCATATAAGATATAAACGTCAAGATATAGGTTAATAGGGGGTGATATGGGAACGTTGCACAGTGGGAGAAAATCGAAAAAAAAGTAAAAAATATGCCATTGGAGAACAGATAAGTCATTAAAATTTTAAATCGTTAAATGTTTTTAGAACATTTGCTGTGGAGGCTTGAAATATCATTACGTGCACAGAGTTTTTTGCATGGGTTTAGGGGACATATGGAGTAAAGAAAACATGTATCCAATTTAGGGATCTTGGCTTTGGAGTTTGAGAACACGAGGTGTTTTCCCAATTTTGTGGAAAAAAATTTTGAAAATCGGATCATAAATAAAGATTTGGCAGCCCGAAAAAAATTTCGAAATTTTCAGGGGCCTGCAAAGAGGCGTCCAGACCAGGCATGGCTTTGCACATGGTCTCGGTAACATCTTAGCTTATAACATTTCAAATTTCAATGAGTTTTCTTTAACCGTGCTCAAATGGCATATTTATATCCTACACTACTACCGTGGTACTTGGTATTATAACTTGCACTAAGTAATTTGTTTGTAACACCCAGAAGAGAGAAAGAACGGCCCATTGATAAGTATACCGATCGACTCAGAATCACTTTCTGAATAGATTTAGCAATGTCCGACTGTCTGTTCATAAAAGTTTGTGCACAAAGTACAGATCGGAGCTCGAATCCGATTGTCTTAAAATTTGGAACAGGCATGTTTTTCGGCCTAGAGACAAGGCCTATTGAAATTGGAAAAAAATCGGTTCAGATTTGGATATAGCTCCCATATAAATGTTCATCCGATTTGCAGTAATAATGCAATAAAATGGTCATTTGTTAACCGATTCTCACGAAATTTAGCAGGAAAGATTCTCTCTTGACTCTCGGCATTACTGATGAATTTTATAGAAATCGGTTCAGATTTAGATATAGCTGCCATATATGTATATCGCCCGATTTTCATTCCTAGAGCCACTGCAAACGCATTTATTGATCCATCTTGCCAAAACTTTTAACGACGCTTTCCGCGACAACTATCACAATATCTGAGAAGTTTGCTCGAAATCCGTTCAGATTTAGATATAGCTCCCATATATATGTTCGTCCGATTTTGAAAAATATTGCAATAAATTGCTCATTTGTTAACCGATTCTCTTGAAATTTGGCAGGAGGGATTTCCTAATGACTTTCGATATTACTGGTGAATTTCATAGAAATCGGTTCAGATTTAGATATAGCTATCATATATGTATATCACCCGATTTTCTCTTCTAGAGCCACTGCAAGCGCATTTATTGACCAATCTTGCCAAAATTTTGCACAACGCCATTCTCGACGACTATCA
Organism: Stomoxys calcitrans; assembly: GCF_963082655.1. Classification (NCBI taxonomy): domain Eukaryota; kingdom Metazoa; phylum Arthropoda; class Insecta; order Diptera; family Muscidae; genus Stomoxys; species Stomoxys calcitrans. The sequence continues at coordinate 208,863,751 of NC_081553.1, forward strand.
CAATATGTGAGAAGTTTACTCGAAATCGGTTCAGATTTAGATATAGCTCCCATATATATGTTCATCCGATTTTGAGGAATATTGGAATAAAGTCCTCATTTGTCAACCGATTCTCTTGAAATTTGGCAGGAGGGATTTCCTAATGACTTTCGACATTATTGGTGAATTTCATAGAAATCGGTTCAGATTTAGATATAGCTGTCATATATGTATATCGCCCGATTTTCATTCCTAGAGCGACTGCTAGCTCATTCATTGACCAATCTTGAAAAAACTTTGCACAACGCCATTCTCGACCACTATCACAATATCTGAGAAGTTTTCTCGAAATCGGCTAAGATTTAGATATAGCTCCCATATATATGTTTGTCCGATTTTGAGAAATATTGGAATAAAGTCCTCATTTGTCTACCGAGTCTCTCGAAATTTGGCGGGAGAGATTTTTTTATGACTTTTGACAAGGACCATCAAAATTGGTTCAGAATTGGATATAGCTCCTTCATTGTACTCGCAGGGTAGGTGTAGGGTATTATGCAGTCGGCACTGCCCGACTTTTGACCTTCCTTACAGGTTTTTACTATTTTTTTTTTCGATTTTCCCCCACTGTGCATGGGTGTGTGAGCGGCTATATGCATTCTGACACTCGAATTTGTGAGGAAACGTGAGTCCCTGGAGGGTGGGAGTAATAGAAAGTTCTTTGTGATGGGCGTTATGAGTCATAGGCTATAAATGTCGTCTGAGTTCGAAGATCGTCCTATTGGCTCCAAAAAGTGTAGTTAGTCTAACATTGACATACACATCAGGTCGATGGAATAAGGAAGATAGTATTCTTCCGTCTATGGTAAAGCGTGTCAACATTGAGGACTCCCTTGACTCAACAGTTCACAAATTTATCTCCTCACCACCACTGTGCACCCATCTGCATTTATGTGCGTTCTGAGTGGAAAGTTTTTATATTTTTTTTTTAGCTTTTATGTGAGAGTAGCTACACTGCCTCCATTCTCACATCCTCTGGCCATCACACTACTGCCACCATCACCACCCAAAATTTGTGGAGCACATACAATTTCGAATTCATTGCGTTTCGCAGTTATGTGGGCATGAATGTTAATCCATGTCACAAACCAAAAACCCCAAACTTCCATCTCCGATGGCTGGGCGGAAATTTTAAGCCAAATCAAACAAATCAAACAAACCTCCTAAAAATCATTCAAACCCCAGTTTTTGAGGTGGTGGTTACCATGCCTGCTCTTGTTTTCTGGTGCCTGTTCATTATCCATTTTTATGCTGCCGTTGCTGTTCATATGCACGAAACTCAATAGAGACTACGAAAGTACAACAACTATGTAGAGTCTAGCTAGCAATAACAACAATTATGAATTCAAAAAAAGTTTTTTTTCTATTTTTTTTTTTTTTTTGGAAAATTTAATTTTTTTTCTATTCTTTCAACCCTGGGGCTTCTTACCACCTGCTGGTTGCCACAGAAGAATCCTTTGGTCTGCCAGGCCACTAGGACGCATACAGTTTTAGTGATGATGATGGTACTTGAGCGACTGGTGCCGCTCTTTGCAGTTGGAGGTGCTTCGAACACTTGAAACTATGATTAAAATGTTGCTGAAGATTTTTGTGAAATCTCTTCCAAATTCTGATTGACTTTTGGCTAAGAACGAGACTTCCCAAAATCAAACATCTTTGATGTTAAAGGAAGTGGTGAAATAGGCCATATAAGTTTTGAAGAAAATGTAGCCATTTGTTGATGCAACTCAAGACTAGCGGAATCTTAAATTGCAAAGTTAATTCTTTGCCTATGTCCTTCCTCTTTAGGCGAGTGATCTCACGGGCAGGAACATTATTTTGGTAGATTTTTATATCCACCACAACAAAAGGACCAATGAGGGTAGAGGCTTCGGATTGAATACTGGAGACGAAAGTTGAGATCGAGTCCAAGGCACTGTTTTCATTGCTATGGTAACCTTTTCTATGGGAAAGGAAAATTTTAGTACCCTTACCCTTTGATTACCCTTTCTTTTGGGAAATGGCCGTTTTAGTACACTTTTCCTTGGGAAAAGGAATTTTAAGTAATCTTTCTCTTACGGAAGGGCGATTTAAATACCCTTTCCCTAAGAAAAGAAAGAAGGTAGTTTTAGTATCCTTTCCTTTGGGAGGGGGTGATTTTAAAAACTTTTCATTTTGGAAAAGAGTATTTTTAGTACACTTTCTTTTGTGAAAGTTTAGTTTTAGTACCCTGTATTCAGGGAAAAAATAACTTTGGTACCCTTTATTCAGGAAAAGAGTAGCTTTAGCAACCTTTGCTTTGAAAAGGGCAATTTTTAATAACCTTCCTTGGGGCAGTCTAAAAACCCTTTTCTTTGGAAAAAGTTAGTATCCTTCCTTCAACCAAAGGGTAGATTTAGTACCCTTTCCCTAAACCAAGGGAAGTTTGAGTACACTTTCCTTAAAGTTTAAGTACCCTGTCCAAAAAGAAAGAATAGTTTAAGAACACTTTTCTGTGGCAAAGGGTAGTTTAAGTACACTTTCCTAAGGCAAGGCATAGTTTTAGTACACTTTCCTAAGGCAAAGGGTAGTTTTAGAACCATTTTTTTGGCAAGGGTAATTTTAGTACACTTTTCTCTGGGAGGTTTAGTTTTAGCGACCTTTTTTATAAGAAAAGGAAGTTGAAGTACCGTTTTCTTTGGAAATGGGTAGTTTGAGTTCCTTTTCTTTGGAAAAGCGAAGTTTTAGTACCTTTTCCTTTGGTAAAGGGTAGTTTAAGTACTCTTTCCTTTGGCAAAGGGCACCCTATGCTTTGGCAAAAGGTAGTTTTAGTACTCTATCCTTTGGCAAAGGGTTGGTTTGGTACCCTATCGTTCAAGGGGTAGTTTGAGTAATTTTTATTTTGGCAAAAGGGTAGTTTTAGTATTCTATTCTGTGACAAAAAGAAGTTTTGTACCCCTTCCTTTCGCAAATGGAAGTTTTTGTACCCCATTCTTCGCAAAGAGTAGGTTTACTACCCTTTCCTTTGATAAAGGGTAATTTTTGTGGCCTCTCCTTTGGCAAGAGGTAATTTTAGTACCCCGTGCCTTGACGAATGGTAAGTTTAGTACCCTTTCCTTTGACAAAGAGAAGTTTTGGTTCCATTTCCTTTGTAAATAGTAGTTTTAAAACCCTTTCCTTTGGCAAAGGTTAGTTTAAGTACCCTTTCTTATGGGAAAGGAATGGTATAGTACCCTTCCCTTTTGGAGAGGGTAGTTTTAGTACCCTTTACTTTAAAAAAGGGTAGTATTCCTATTAATTTTTTGAAAAAGGGTAGATTTTTTTGGGAAAGGGTAGTTTAGTCTTAAAGAAAAGGTATTAGTATCTTTATTTAGGGAAGGTTAGTTTTAGTACCCTTTCCTTTGAGAAAGGGTAGTTTAGTACCCTGCTTTTTTGGGAAAGGGCAGTTTAAGTACCTTTTCTTAGGGAAAGTGTAGTTGAAACCTATGGAAAAGGTTAGTTTTAGTACCTTTTCCTTTGGGTAAGGGTAGTTTTAGTACCTTTTACTTTGAAAAAGGGTAGTATTTCTACTTTTTTTTTTGAAAAGGGTAGTTTTAGTACCCCTTCCTTTGAGAAAGGGTAGTTTAATACCCTGTTTTTTGTGAAAGGGCAGTTTGAGTACCCTTTTCTTAGGGAAAGTGTAGTTGAAACCTATGGAAAAGGTTAGTTTTAGTACCCTTTCCTTTGGGTAAGGGTAGTTTTAGTACCCTTTACTTTGAAAAAGGGTAGTTTTAGTACCCTTTACTTTGAAAAAGGGTAGTATTTCTACTCTTTTTTTCGAAAAAGGGTAGTTTTTTTGGGAAAGGGTAGTTTTGGATGGTTATGGTACCCTTCCCTTTAGGAGAGGGTAGTTTTAGTATCCTTTACTTTGAAAAAGGGTAGTATTTCTACTCTTTTTTCGAAAAAGGGTAGTTTTTTTTTGGGAAAGGTTAGTTTTAGTACCCCTTCCTGTGAGAAAGGGTAGTTTAGTACCACGTTTTTTTGGGAAAGGGCAGTTTGAGTACCCTTTTCTTAGGGAAAGTGTAGTTGAAACCTATGGAAAAGGTTAGTTTTAGTACTCTTTCCTTTGGGTAAGGGTAGTTTTAGTACCCTTTACTTTGAAAAAGGGTAGTATTTCTACTCTTTTTTTTGAAAAAGTGTAGGTAGTTTGGGAAAGGGTAGATTAAGTACCCTTTCTCATAGGAAAGGATGGTTATAGTACCCTTCCCTTTAGGAGAAGGTAGTTTTAGTACCCCTTACTTTGAAAAAGGGTAGTATTTCTACTCTTTTTTTTTGAAAAAGGGTAGTTTAGGAAAGGGCAGTTTGAGTACCCTTTTCTTAGGGAAAGTGTAGTTGAAACCTATGGAAAAGGTTAGTTTTAGTACCCTTTCCTTTGGGTAAGGGTAGTTTTAGTACACTTTACTTTGAAAAAGGGTAGTATTTCTACTCTTTTTTTGAAAAAGGGTGTTTTTTTGGGAAAGTGTAGTTTAAGTACCATTTCTTATGGGAAAGAATGGTTATAGTACCCTTCCCTTTGGGAGATGGTAGTTTTAGTACCCTTTACTTTGAAAAAGGGTAGTATTTCTACTCTTTTTTTTTTAAAAGGGTAGTTTTTTTGGGAAAGGGTAGTTTAAGTACCCTTTCATTTGCAAACGCATCCTCTCCCTTGAAACAGGCTAGTTTTAGTACCCTTTCTAATGGCAAAGCGTAGCTTTAGTTCCTTTAATTTGGGACAGGGCAGAGTTTTTACCCATTATTTTGAAAAAGGGTAGTTTTAGTACCCTTTCTTTTGGGAAAGAGTTGTTTTAGTACCCTTTCTTTTGGAAAAGGGTAGTTCTAGTACCCCTTATTTTGGGAAAGGGTAGTTTTAGAACTCTTTATTTTGTGAAAGGGTAGTTTTAGTACTCTTTCCTTCTGGAAAATTACTTTTAGTACCCCGTTCATTGGGAAAGGTTAGTTTTGGTACCCTTACCTTTGAAATAGTGTAGTTTTAGTACCTTTACCTTTTTGGAAAAAATAGTTTTAGTACCCTTTCTTTGAAAAAGGGTAACATAAGTATCTTTTCCTTTGAAAAGAAGTAGTTTTATTATTTTTTTTTTTTAAAGGGTAGTTTTAATTTTAATACCCTTTTGGGAAATTTTAGTTTAGTACGCTTTCCTTTGGGAAAAGGTGGTTTTAGTACCTTTTCTTTGAAAAAGAAAAGTGTAACTACCCTTTCTTTGAAAAGGGGTAGTTTTAGTACCCTTTTCTTTGGAAAATAATAGTTTTCGTACCTCTTTCTTTGAAAAAGGGTATTTTTAGTACCCCTTCCTATGGAAAGGGGCATTTTTAATACCCCTTCCTAAGCGAACAGAAGTTTTAGTACCCTCTCCTTTGGGAAAGGGTTGTTTTAGTATCCTTTCCCTTTTCCCTTGGGGAAAAAGAAGTTCAGTAGGTATACCCCTTCCTTTGCAAAATGGCATTTTTAGTACCCTTTCCTATGCGAAACAGAAGTTTTAGTACCCTTTCCTTTGGGAATGGGTTGTTTAGTATCCTTTCCCTTTTCCCTTGGGCAAAAAGAAGTTCTGTAGCCATTTCTTTGGGAAAGGATAGTTAAGGTAACCTTTTTACGGGGAAAGGGTAGTTTTAGTACACTTTCTTTGGGAAAATAGTAGTTTTAGTAACCAATTCTTTGAGAAAGGTATTTTTAGTACCTCTTCCTTAGAAAAAGGGCGACTTTAGTAGTCTTTTTTAAGGGAAACACAAGTTTTAGTAGCCTTTCCTTTGGGAATGGGTAATTTTAGTACACTTTTCATTGGGAAAGTTTAGTTTTAGTTTCCTTTTCTTTGGGAAAGGATAGTTTTCGCACCCTTTCTTTTGGGAAAGGATAGTTTTAGTACCCTTTTGTTTGGGAAAGGGTCGTTTTGGTACCTTATTCTTTGGGAAAGTGTAGTTTTAGTACACTTTTTTTTGGAAAATACTAACCTTTAGTACCCTTTCCTTTGGAAAATAGTACTCTTTAGTACCCTTTCCTTTGAGAGAGGGCAGTTTTAGTACCCGTTACTGTATGAATGGGTAGTTTTAGAACCCTTACCTTTGGGTAGTTTGTGATGCGACTCATTGATGATCCGTGCCTATTTTTCTACATCTGTTTCGTATCCAATTTTCTGGATTAGGAACAAATTTTGTGTTGTGGATTACGGTAATGCATAAGGGAATGATTTTTTTTTTATTTTCTGAGGAAACGTTGCCACTTGTTTGACAGTTCTTGTATGTAAACGAACTAAGGCAATCATCCAGACTTGTGGAATACCAGTTCCAAGAGCTTTCTGTACCGAGTTTGCAAAGCCTATCACAACCAATCGTAAATAACAACATCGATTTGATAAGTGTATCTATTGGGTTGCCCAAAAAGTAATTGCGGATTTTTTAAAAGAAAGTAAATGCATTTTTGATAAAACTTAGAATAAACTTTAATCAAATATACTTTTTTACACTTTTTTTCTAAAGCTAGCTAAAAGTAACAGCTGATAACTGACAGAAGAAAGAATGCAATTACAGAGTCACAAGCTGTGAAAAAATTTGTCAACGCCGACTATATGAAAAATCCGCAATTACTTTTTGGGCAACCCAATATATCCATCTGTCTCTCTCAAATGCTCAAAGCTAAGCTGCCAAGCTGGCAGAGTAAGTTCAGAGTTAGTCCTCATTGGATATAGCTCCCATATTGTGGTATATCCCGATTCTGAGTAACACAAAAGTAAACATAAACCTCTTTTAGTCTTTTAAAGGCTCGTTTTAACTAACCAGAGACTCGTTGCAAAAAAAAACGGCTTTAAAAAGTCAAAAGTTTAGATTTTAACCATAACCCCATGCTGTTTTGCATTCAAAACACTTCAGGTCTTTAATAATATTCTCTTTAATTTCTCCTTTCATAAGAAAAACTGCAGACAACACTTTTCCTTAAAACGTATGAATCTTTAGAGCTAGAAATAGAAGGAAAAAAACCAGAAACGACATTGCAAAACGATTGCCAACTAAAACAAAGTGCAGACAACAGACACATGCAGTGAAAGTGGCTGCCAAAAGGCCACAAAAAAGTCCATTTCCTTTAACGGATATTGTTTGCCTTTTTCGCGCTTTAGACCACTTCCTTTTCCTTGGTGGCGGGCCCATGCTAATATGGTGTATAAGAAATGGGCAATAAACTTTACACTCTGAGGAAGGCAAAACAAAAAAAAAACCTCAAATTCAAAAACACAAAAAAAGGATAAAAAAAAAACACCGACAACTGGAAAAGATAAAACGCAATGCAATTTTTTTGCGCATTTCTTGGGGGCAAAGAGAAAAGCGCAACGGCAAAAAAATATTTTCAATGTCAAAGTAGTAGCTGCGGACAAAGGCTGAAAAAACAGCCTTTGGCAAGGAAAACAAAAATACACTGTTACACGGGCGGGCAAAGAAAAAAAAAATAAAATCACTATCCATTGCTTCATTCTCTTTCCATTTCTTCTACTAGGGCTAGAGAGTAGCTGAAATAAAGCAATTTAAGATTTTCACACACATACAGACACATATGAATGAATATTCAACAAATACCTGAAGCATAAAACCAAGGTCCTTTGTAATGGAAGCAAAGTTGTTGAGTAAGTGTGCGTGTGTGTGTGTCGTCCTTATTGCAAAACGTTGTTTTTGAAACAAACGCTTTGTTTACATTCTTTACCACGCTTAGAAGGTATCCAATAGCATAAAAACCAACACTCAAACATTCACTTTTTCATATCCCCCCCTACCCCCACCATCTTGTGAATGATGTGAAACAACAAGGAATAACATGCCGAACAACAACAACAGCAACTACAACTCCAGAAAAAGTACTTAGCTTGGCTGGCAAGCAACAATTTTTTGCTCTTGGCTGTGCTGCTGCATTCATTTAAACGCTTTGGCTTGGTGTGTGTGTGTGTGTGTGTGTGTGTGTGTGTGTGTCAGCAATGCATTTCTGAGTCAGCGGCATGTGTTCGCTACTTCTTGTATGCGAAGAATTTTTTCTCTCTTTCCCCATAAAGTGAGCAAAGGACTTGCTGCGGCAACAACACATTCTTTCTTTGTTCCTTTGACAAAATAAGAAACTCAGCCAAATGATTTCAAAAAGACAAAAAATATGCAAAATTTGCTGTCAAGGCGGAGGACTTTTGTTGTTGTTTTACGACGAAATTTACTTTGACTTTGCATGGCCATGAGGATTGGCCTAGGAGCTTTATTGCGGTAGGTTTCGTCCAAGAGTTTTTCATTTAAAACTTAGACAGGCTACACTTTGGATTGAAAGCAAAACTAGCTGGATCTTGGTGAACCATAGCTGTAGTGAACGCAATTAGGTGTTAAACAAGTAAAAGGGTGTTAAGGTCGGCAGGGCCGAATTATGGGTAACCACCGCCATGGTTTCCGCTAAAAATTTACCTCTATTAACAGAATTTGTATTTGAATTATTTTGATCTCACGAAGTCGTATGGGGATATCGGTACTTAGGGGGACTATATCACCATATTGACCGATTCGTATAGAGCATGGTAATGATATTGGGCCAAATTTCAGCCAAATCAGGTGAAAGTTTAAGCTTCTAAGGGCAGAAGAAGTAAAATCCGGGGATCGGTTTATATGGGGGCTATATCTGTTTATAGAGCGATTCGGATCATACTCGGCATGGATGTTGGAAGTTATAAAGCAAGTCTGTGATTCCAATTTCAGACAAATCGGAGGAAAATTGAGGCTTCTAGAGGCTCATGAAGTCAAATCGGGGGTCCGGTTTATATGGGGGCTATATCTGTTTATAAACCGATTCAGAGCATACTCGATATGGATGTTGGAGTTCACAACACAAGTCTGTGATTCAAATTTCAGCCAAATCGGATGAGAATTGAGGCTTCTAGAGGTTAAAGAAGTCAAATCCGGGGATCGGTTTATATGGGGGCTATATCTGTTTATAAACCGATTCGGATCAAACTCGACACGGGTGTTGGGAGTCAAAATACAAGTCTGTGATTCAAATTTCAGCCAAATCGGGTGAGAATTGAGGCTTCCAGAGGCTCAAGAAGTCTTATCGGGGGATCGGTTTATATGGGGGCTATATCTGTTTATAAACCGATTCGGATCATACTTAACATAGATATTGGAAGTCATAATGCAAGTCTTTGTTCCAAATTTCAGCCAAATCGGATGAAAATTGAGGCTCATAAAGGCTCAAGAAGTCAAATCCGGGGATCGGTTTATATGGGGGCTATAACTGTTTATAGACCGATTCGGATCATAATAAGCATGGATGTTGGAAGTCATAACACAAGCCTGTGGTTCAAATTTCAGCTAAATCGGTTGAAAATTGAGCCTTCTAGAGGCTCAAGAAGTCTTATCGGTGGATCGGTTTATATGGGGGCTATATCTGTTTATAAACCGATTCGGAGCATACTCGACACGGGTGTTGGGAGTCAAAACACAAGTCTGTGATTCAAATTTCAGCCAAATCGGATGAGAATTGAGGCTTCTAGAGGCTCAAGAAGTCTTATCGGTGGATCGGTTTATATGGGGGCTATATCTGTTTATATACCGATTCGGATCAAACTCGACACGGGTGTTGGGAGTCAAAACACAAGTCTGTGATTCAAATTTCAGCCAAATCGGGTGAGAATTGAGGCTTCCAGAGGCTCAAGAAGTCTTATCGGGGGATCGGTTTATATGGGGGCTATATCTGTTTATAAACCGATTCGGATCATACTCGGCATGGATGTTGGAAGTCATAACGCAAGTCTTTGTTTCAAATTTCAGCCAAATCGGATGGAAATTTAGGCTCATAAGGGCTCAAGAAGTCAAATCCGGGATTCGGTTTATATGGGGGCTATATCTGTTTATAGACCGATTCGAATCATACTTGACATGGATGTTGGAAGACATAACACAAGTCTTTGTCCCAAATTTTAGCCAAATCGGATGGAAATTTGGGCCTATAAAGGCTCAAGAAGTCAAATCCGGGGATCGGTTTATACGGGGGCTATATCTCTCTAAATACTGCTTCGGATCGTACTCTATATGGGTGATGAAAGTCATAACTCAAGTCTATCTGTTTATAGACCGATTCGAATCATACTTGACGTGGATGTTGGAAGTCATAACACAAGTCTTTGTTCCAAATTTCAGCCAAATCGGATGAAAATTTAGATTCATAAGGGCTCAAGAAGTCAAATCCGGGAATCGGTTTATATGGGGGCTATATCTGTTTATAGACCGATTCGGATCATACTAGGCATGGATGTTGAAAGTCATAACACAAGCCTGTGGTTCAAATCTCAGCCGAATCGGATGAAAATTCAGGCTTATAGGGGCTCAAGAAGTCAAATCCGGGGATCGGTTTATATGGGGGCTATATCTGTTTATAAACCGATTCGGATCATACTCGGCATGGATATTGGAAGTCATAACGCAAGCCATTATTCCAAATTTCAGCCAAATCGGATGAAAATTGAGGCTCATAAAGGCTCAAGAAGTCAAATCCGGGTATCGGTTTATATGGGGGCTATATCTGTTTATAGACCGATTCGGATCATACTAGGCATGGATGTTGGAAGTTATGAAACAAGTCTTTGTTCCAAATTTCAGCCAAATCGGATGAAAATTGAGGCTTCTAGAGGCTCAAGAAGTCTAATCCGGGAATCGGTTTATATGGGGGCTATATCTGTTTATAGACGGATTCGGATCATACTTGACGTGGATGTTGGAAGTCACAATACAAGTCTTTGTTTCAAATTTCAGCCACATCGGAGGAAAATTTAAGCCTCCAGGGGCTCAAGAAGTCAAATCCCCTTGCCGGGGATCGGTTTATATGGGGGCTATATCTGTTTATAGACCGATTCGGATCATATTTCACATAGATGTTGGAAGTTATGATACAAGTCTTTGTTCCGAATTTCAGCCAAATCGGATGGAAATTTAGGCTCATAAGGGCTCAAGAAGTCAAATCCGGGAATCGGTTTATATGGGGCCTATATCTGTTTATAGACTGATTCGAGTCATACTTGACATGGATATTGGACGTCATAACTCAAACCTGTGGTTCAAGTTTCAGCCAAATCTTATAAAAATTGAGAAAAATGAGTTATCGTGATTTCGACAGACGGACGGACGGACAGATGGATGGATGGACGGACATGGCTGGAGCGATTCAGGATGTCGAGATGATCAAGAATATATTGGGTTGCCCAAAAAGTAATTGCGGATTTTTCATATAGTCGGCGTTGACAAATTTTTTCACAGCTTGTGACTCTGTAATTGCATTCTTTCTTCTGTCAGTTATAAAAAATGCATTTATTGACTTTCTTTTAAAACATCCGCAATTACTTTTTGGGCAACCCAATATAAACTTTATGTGATCTTAGACGAATAACTCGAGTTGTTACAAAGGGAATGACTAAAAAGCACAACAACTTGCTAATGTTCACATCCGCTAAATCAGACATGTTCTCAAAGAAATGAGATCCAAAAGTGAAGAACCCCTTCTGGCAGCCGGTGCGGGACACACACACCGAAGATGTTCTATAGTCTCTTCTTCGATGTCCTCACAGCTTCTGCAAAAGTCGTTACTGGCAACCTTCAGTCTGTCAGCATGTTTTCCAATAAGACAGTGGAGTGTCACAACGGACACTACGACTGAGACGTCTGTTCTAGCCAATGACAGCAAGGCGGCAGACCATTGCAAGTCTAGATTAGCCTACATATTGGGTTGCCCAAAAAGTAATTGCGGATTTTTTAAAAGAAAGTAAATGCATTTTTAATAAAACTTAGAATGAACTTTAATCAAATACACTTTTTTTTTACACTTTTTTTCTAAAGCAAGCTAAAAGTAACAGCTGATAACTGACAGAAGAAAGAATGCAATTACAGAGTCACAAGCTGTGAAAAAATTTGTCAACGCCGACTATATGAAAAATCCGCAATTACTTTTTGGGCAACCCAATAGTTTTGGCATGCCTACATCCCCCTCTTTGTGTCCATCTATCATTCGTTGTCCTTCGGGCCTGGTCGTGAAAACTTTGCTTACATGTCGCTAGAGGCATACCCGCAGATTCTAGTATCTCTGGTGTGTGTAGGGTAGTTCCTAGTCTCGCCAGCTTTTCCTGAGATATTTCAGTGGCCGGGCACCCAGAAGAGGTGAATTTTGAACTGTTCAGGCATCTCGTTGAGAGATCCCCTTGTAACCGACTAGGTCGTGAAGGGCTGTTTTAGTAGATTTACCTTTACTATATGCATTTTGCTGCCGCGACAGGCTATCTCCACGATTCTTTGCCCTAAGATGTGTTTCCATCAGCCTCTAAAGAGTCATACTAATAGGATGTAATTCTTCGCCTTCTTATCGTCCAAAGGATTTTCGGCTCAGAAGCAATTTCCCCAAAAACCTCCGATGAATGCATACCAACTGACAACTTCTTCTGGCGCCACGTTGTCCATTGTGGAATTTCCCGAAAAACCTGTATTGACGAGTAGTTCTAGTGTATCCTCACCAAACATTGTCCATACATGTCCCCTTTTGAAGAGTTTTCAGCAGTCCTTGCTGAGACCAACCAGCTTTGAGGTCTACCATGGCGGTTGCTGTTTGCCCCTTTGATTGACACTAGGACATGCTGAACCAAACGACTCAAGGTTTTCTCGATCCGCTTGACCAATATGTCTGTAACCTGAGCAGTTTCCACTTCCTTTTCTGGTTCAGAAGGGATAGACGTGTAGAATTTGTGCCGAAATATATCCCAAATCCGCCTTTCTTCTGCTCAGCCGAAGGACCACTCCTGCAGTATTTTTTCCACAACAAAGACAATTTTAGCCCATGAACATTCCACTAAGGAACAGGGGCAAATTGCTCACATATCAATGAGGGCAGTCCGATTCAAGTTTTCAATGATAAGGTTTTCAATGTTCAATGATAAGGGGCCTCCTTTTTATGGCTGAGTCCGAACGGAGTGCCATAGTGCGACATCTCTTTGGAGAGAAGTTTTATATGGCACAGTACCCCACAAATGTTGCCAGCATTAGGAGGGGAAAACCACTGATGGTCTCGCCAGGATTCGAACCCAGACGTTCAGCGTCATAGGTGGACATGATAACCTCTGTGCTACGGTGGTCTCCACTAGATTAGTAAACCGCCATCCAATGATGGTGGGTATAATAAAGTGGCACAATATTTAAAATTTCATTGAAATCGGCGGGAATTGGAGTGTCACAGGAAACGAGTAAAAAAGGCATTAAGTTCGGCCGAGCCCCACTTTGAATACCCACCCACCTCGGATATATATGTAAACCCCATATCGTCACAGTCCGATGAAAATTGGATAACTTAAGCACCCAAATTCGGCACGGACATTGAGTTGTTTAATTTATATGTCACTATTCAATTTTTTAGAACAAAATTTTGGTCTTTTTGGTAGATATGTCCAATTATAAACCGACCTGAAGCATATTAAGGTCGGATATCGTGAGGCTCAGATAAACTCACTGTTTCATCGAAATCGGGTAATAAATCAAGCTTTCATGGGCTTTAGTCACCTTATCGGCAGATCTGTCTATATGGCAGCTATATCCAGAAAAGTTCACAGTTTGGTGTGGTTTATGGTCTGGTGGCATCATTGGACCGTACTTCTTCAAAGATAATGCGAATCGTAACGTAACTGTGAATGATGAGCATTATCAAGAGATGATATCCAACTATTTTTGGCCAAAATCCTAGAGCTTGACTTGCATGACATGTGGTTTCAACAAGACGGTGCAACATGCCACACAGCACGCGTAACAATGGACTTATTGAGGGGCAAGTTCGGTAAACTTTTTATTTCACGTTCGGGACCGGTAAATCGGCCACCTAAATCGTGCAATTTAACGCCTTTAGACTGTATAAATTCTTCAACATCAGCCTTAATTGTCCCCATGACCCGAGGGAAGACAAAGACGAGCAGACCAATCCGCCACAATCCGCATAAAAGCCTAGAGAGAGAGAATATGACGGCTAGCCACAATCCGCATAAAAGACAAATTCTTCAACATCAGCCTAATTTGTGTCCATGCCCCGACGGAAGACAAAAACGAGCAGACCAAGGATATTTTCTACGAGCGCCTAGAGAGAGAATATGACCGCTGACCCGCCCATGATATTAAAATCGTTCTGGGAAACTTTAATACGAAGAAACCACTGGACGAGATAACGTCCAGTAATGGGTTGAGGCTGATAGATCTCGCCGCGGCAAAAAACATGGTAGTTAGTAGCGCCAGCTTTGAACAAAAAAATATCCACAAAGCCATATGGCTGACACCCGATCAAAACACGAGGAACCAAATTGATCATGTTGTGATAGATGGAAGGCATTCATCCAGCGAATATAGATTCGAATCATTACCTTATTGCAGCAAAGGTTCGCACCCGTTTGAACATGGCGAGAAAAGTACGATCTGACACTGCACGGAAGCTGAACCTTGACAACAGATGGCAGCGGCATATTCCATTCGACCGATCCAACTGCTTACTGAAATCACCCCTTGTTCCGATGATATAATGGCGCAGTGGCAAACCAATGGCCACTCGATGAAAAATGCCGCGAAATCCGTACATGGGTAGCGGAAGCCTCCTCCAAGAAACCCATGGTACGACCAAGAGTGTCGAGATGTACTGAAGCCAAGAATGCGGCATATAGAGCAACCCCGCAGTCAGTAGCAACGCGCCAGATGAAGGAGAGTTATCGGGAGAAAAGGAGAGAAGAGAAACGTCTATTATGCAGAAATAAAAAGGAAATATTGGGTTGCCCAAAAAGTAATTGCGGATTTTACTTTTTGGGCAACCCAATAGAAAGACTTGAATGTGAACGAATTGAGATGTACAGGAGTCAGAATGAAGTCCGGAAATTCTACCAAAGAATTAAACATCAAATCGATGGCTTTGGTGCAAGCACATCCTCCTTCAGTGACAAAGAAAGAAATCTCGTAAATGACGCAGATAACATGCTGAGGATAGGGATAGTTCAGCGAAGAGGATACCGCAGAACCAATCCCTGATGATGGTATAGAATGTTTACCTCCTAGTCAGAATGAGATCCTAGTAGCAGTGACCCGACTAAAGAACAACAAGGCAGCAAGAGCCGACGGGTTACCCGCTGAACTATTTTTGAGCGAAGGCGACACGCTGATAAGGCGTATGCGTCAGCTTATCTGCGCAATCTGGCAAGAAGAACGCATACCTGATGATTAGAGCCGAAGGGTTACCCGCTGAACTACTTAAGACCGGTGGCGACACGCTAATAAGGCGTATGCATCAGCTTATCTGCGCAATCTGGCTAGAAGAACACATACCCCATGATTGGAACCTTAGCATACTATGTTCCGTACACAAGAAAGGAGACAAGACGGAATGTGCCAACTGCAGAGGAATAAGTCTCCTCCCCATGGCATGCAAGATACTCTGGAGCGTACTGTGTAAAAGATTAAAACCTAAAGTCAATGAGATAATTGGTTTTAGACCAGGTAAATCCACCCTAGACCAGATATTCACGCTGCGCCAAATCCTGGAAAAGACCCGAGAAGGACAAATCAACACCTATCACCTTTTTGTTGACTGCAAAACCGCCTTCGATACTCCTTAACTTTCAAAGGTATTTCAAGCCATGTCTGAATTTGGTATCCTTGCAAAATTAATAAGACTCTGCAGGAGTACAGGACGCTGATACACGTTTCTCAGTAAGAATAGGAAAAAATCTCTCCAAACCAAGGTTTCAGACAAGGAGACAACCTATCGTATGATTTCTTTTATAACTGGTCTGCTGTAGACGATTATACGGGATGCAGATGTGAATAGATATGGCACACTAATCACAAGAGAGCACATGCTACTCGCCTATGCCGATGACATCGATATCATAGGTCGATCACCGGAAGTAGTAACTGCAGCCTTTGAAAGAATCGAAAGAGAGTCATTGAAAATGGGTCTGACAGTAAATGGAGATAAGACGAAATGGATGGTTTCAACTCCCAAAAAGCCTTGCACAATCGAGCAGATAAAGAAAATGGAAAAAGTTGCGAACCACAACTTTGAGACAGTCGGTAACTTTATCTACCTCGGCACCGCCGTAACCGAAACGAAGGATATCAGTTTTAAGATAAAGCGAAGAATAATTCTGGCAAACAGATGCTACTTTGGACTAAGTCAGCAGTTTAGAAACAAGGCCAGCTCTCGACAGACAACGATTACACTATACAATACTACCCGTATTCTTATATGGTTCTGAGGCATGGGTATTTGTGAAAGCAGATGAGGCAGTGTTTTGGAGCATTTGGTCCTACCTTAACAAAATTTAGCGTGAGGTGTTTTATTTGACGTCCAAGTATTTGTAAAATATGTCATCAAAATTGGCACTGACTTTGACACAGCTTCCATACATATCTTTCATCTGATATGGCCCATATGGGCCACCCGATTTTTGCCTTTCCTTACTGGTTTCTTATACCTTCCCCCACTGTATAGGGGCTTACTTATATCGTCATTCCGTTTGTAACACCGCGAAATATTCGTCTAAGAAGTCACGAAGAATAGATTGTTGATAGTTATGACATTGGAGGACACCGTAGCGCAGAGGTTTGTATGTCCAACTATGACGGTGAACGCCTGGCTTCGAATCCTGGCGAGACCATCAGAAATAATTTTCAGCGGTGGTTTTCCCCTCCTAATGCTGACAACATTTGTGAGGTACGATGCCATGTAAAATTTCTCTCCAAAGAGGTGGTGCCTATGACGCTGAACGCCTGGCTTCGAATCCTGGCGAGACCACTAGAAAAAATTTTCAGCGGTGGTTTTCCCCTCCCAATGCTGGCCACATTTGTGAGGTACTATGCCATGTAAAACTTTTCTCCAAAGAAGTGTCGCACTGCGGCACGCTGTTCAGACTCGGCTATAAAAAGGAGGCCCCCTATCATTGAGCTTAAAACTTAAATCGAACTGCACTCATTGATATGTGAGAAGTTTGCCCCTGTTGCTTGGTGGAATGTTCATGGGCAAAATTTGCAATTTGCAGTTATGACATTTTTAGTCTATCTATCCAAGCCCGTCTGTCCGTCTTTGTGTCGATAGCACACCAGGTATTGAAGGAGCAAAGTTAGGCGCTTGCAATTTTGCGCAAATACTTCCTAGGTTGGTTGGGATTGTAAATGGGCTAAATCGGTTTATGCCTTCATATAGCTGCCATATAAACCGCACTCCCGATTTGACTTCTTGAGCTTCTAGAAGTCGCAGTTCTTATCCGATTTAATTGAAATTTTGATAGTTGCGTTTTGTTATGACTTCCAATAACTATGTAAAGTGTTGGTCTATAACCTTATATAGCTGCTTTATAAATCGATCTTTGGATTTGACTTTTGGAGCCACTGAAAAGAGCAATTACCACCCGGTTTTATTAACATTTTGCACATGCAACATTTCTGTTAAGTATGGCTTGAATCGGTTTATAATCTGACATAACTGCCATATAAACCGATCTCCCGATTCGACTGTTTGAGCTTCTAGAGGGTGAAATTCTTTTCCGATTTGGCTGAAATTTTGCACGTTACGTTTTATTTTGACTTTAAATGACGATGCGAAGTGTGGTCTAAAACAGTTCATAACCTGATATAGATGCCATATAAACAGATCTCCCGATTAGAATTCTTGAG
The DNA here is from genome assembly GCF_963082655.1 of Stomoxys calcitrans. NCBI lineage: Eukaryota > Metazoa > Arthropoda > Insecta > Diptera > Muscidae > Stomoxys > Stomoxys calcitrans. Next base: position 208,881,460 of record NC_081553.1, read on the forward strand.
ATCCTAGAGAACGCAATTCTTATCCGATTTAACTGAAGTTTTTCATATATCGTTTGGGTATGCCTTCTAATAACTGTGCCAAGTATGGTCTAAATATGGTCATAACCTGACATAGCTGCCATATAAACCGATCTTCCGATTTGACTGTTTGACTTTATAGAGGGAGCAAATCTTATCCGATTTGGTTGAAATTTTGCGCGTAGCGTTTCGTTGTGACTTTCATATAAAACGATTTCCCATATAAAACGATTTCCCAATTTGTCTTTCTCATTCTATGGAGGGCTCAATTATTACCTGAACTTTTTTAGGCAGCATTTTTCTATGACTTCTAATAGCAACGAATCTAACACGCTTCTCTTTGTGTTTTAATGTTGTCGATTTTGCCTTACAAGGCCATATCACAAATCAATTACATTTTGTACATGGTTGCGTATGTGCAACATTGCAGCCAAATAACTCATACGCTCTAGTTGACCACACAAAGCAAAGTTCATCGTAACTAAGACATCACCTTAGTAGTTAAAGCATTTAGTAATACTCACCGAGTGTGCCATGATTGTTTTCCTTGCTGCTTTAAAAAACTTTGCTTTCTTTAGTATGATGTGACAGTAGAGGTTGCTTTTTTTTAAAGGGTTTCTTGCTCTCCAACGATAAGTAGGAATTTTCTTTGCTCACTTCCACAGGTGTCAATACATGCTCTCCTATGCTAATGCCGTAAATCTTAAGTAAATATATGGGTTATCCACATAGACACACACACACACACACGGATACACACACATGGGCGCACGCACGACACTAACACACTTGTATTGTAAGTTTGGCCAGACTTACTTTCAACAGATTTCACTGATATCACTAGACGTCGAATGGAAGCAATGCCGTTAAGGATAATAAAACTGAGCGTCGGCTGCTTTTTGCTTAGTTAGCTGAATGGCACACAAGCGCGCCAATGACCACACGCACACTTGTTCACAAATAGAAAAACATACCGCAATGATGATATGAACAGGATAACCGATAAATAACATTAATGTGAATGTAAAGGTGTATAGTGGTATAAGTGTATGTGTGTATTTGTAGTTTTTGAGCTTCTTTAGTTGGTTGTCTGTGTGTGTGTGTGTGTGTTTGTAGGTGTATGCCTGCATGCGTGTATGCTATTAATATGGATGTTAAATGAATCAATGCTCGTTCGCTGGCTGGCTGACTGCTTGATTTGCCTGTAATGTCCTGCCAAATAGCCACACCTACTGTTTGTCGAGTTTAATAAATTTCATATTTTTAGCCAAAAATTGTTATGATTTCATTGGCGTTTTTTTACATTTTTATTTCAATTTTTATTTTCTTGGTTTTATTTTTTTTTAATTTAACCAAAAAGAGTTTACGTTTTTCTTTTTTTTGTCCTGCCACGCACATGTACACACATGTGCATATTATTATTGACTCAATTCTCAATTGAAACTGGATACTGGTATCCTACTATACAGCAAAGAAAGGCAATAACAATATTCAATATAAACATTTTATTCGTCTATTGCAAAATTGCCAAAAGCAGGCCAGCCAGGCGGCGGCAATATGCATGCCATACCCCCATATTCCTTACCCCAACCAACAACAACAACAAGAACCCATTTCAAGCCATGGGCCACACAGGAAATACCATATTTGTTGTCTGTTTTTGTTTTTTTGTTGCATAGTCAGGCTGATTAACTGCTGCAAAAGAATTCTCCCTTCAAGCTACCGACCCCTTCGCTAGTCTGACTCACCATTGTGAGTGGTTTTGTAATCAATAACGTCAACGAGAAAATGAATTACAACAAAGTGCATAACAAACAAAACACTAAAAAATTAACCAAAGCTGCAACAAAAATAGACAAATATGTAAAAAAAAAAACAAGGAAAGGCCATTGATAAACAAAAAGCTTGCTTCATGCATATATATAGCAGGGAAATGTTATGTGAACCACCATGCCAGGCTCTGACTTGTGGCTGCCACCTACGCACTGGACTAATCCCCATCCTTTTGGGAGGGCATTTAAAGCTAGGCACACAAATTTGTTGGCTAGTTTAAAGCTAATGGAAGCAAGTAAAAGGGCGTTCAGTACGGCCGGGCCGAATTTGGGATACCCACCACCTGGGGTATATATGAGAACCAACTTTTGCCAAAATACGGTGAAAAATGCATTTTTTATGTCCCATAGCAGCAATATCGAAATATGTTCCGATTTGGACCAAATAGTAATAAGTACAAGTCATTGTTCAATTAAGTATAACAAAATTTCAATCTTTTTATACGATACGGATGTCGAAAAGCCTAACATAAGTCACTGTGTCAAATTTCAATGTAATCGGATTATAAATGCGCCTTTTATGGGGCCAAGATTTTAAATCGAGAGATCGGTCTTTATGGCAGCTATATTCAAATCTGGCCCGATATGGGACAAATTGAAGAGGGATGTCGAGGGGTATAACTTAACTCACTGTCCCAAATTTCGGCGACATCGGTCAATAAATGCGCCTTTTATGGGCGCAAGACTTTAAATCGAGAGATCGGTCTATATGACAGCTATATCCAAATCTGAACTGATTTGAGCCAAGTTGGAGAATAATTTCGAAGAGCCTAACACAACTCACTATCCCAAATTTCGGCAAAATCAGACAATAAATACGCCTTTTATGGCTCCAAAACCTTAAATCGAGAGATCGGTCTATATGGCAGCTATATCCAAATCTGGACCGATCTCAGGCAAATTGAAAACGGATGTTGAGTGGCCGAACACAACTCACTGACCCAAATTTCGGCGACATTGGACAATAAATGCGTCTTTTATGGCCCCAAAATCTTAAATCGAGAGATCGGTCTATATGGCAGCTATATCCAAATCTGGACCGATCTGTGCCATATTGCAGAAGTATGTCGAGGGGCTTAACTTAACTCACTGTCCCAAATTTTGGCGACATCAGACAATAAATGCGCCTTTTATAGGTACAAAACCTTAAATCGAGAGATCGGTCTATATGGCAGCTATATCCAAATCTGGACCGATCTGTGCCATATTGCAGAAGTATGTCGAGGGGCTTAACTTAACTCACTGTCCCAAATTTTGACGACGACATCGGACAATAAATGCGCCTTTTATGGCCCCAAAATCTTAATCGAGTGATCGGTCTATATGGCAGCTATATGCAAATCTGGACCGATCTGGGCCATATTGCAGAAGTATATCGAGGGACTTAACTTAACTCACTGTCCCAAATTTCGGCGAAATCGGACAATAGATGCGCCTTTTATGGGCTCAAAGCCTCAAATCGAGAGATCGGTCTATATGGCAGCTATATCCAAATCTGAACTGATTTGGGGTCAAATTGGAGAATAATTTCGAAGCGCCTAACACAACTCTCTATCCCAAATTTCGGCGAAATCAGACAATAAATACGCCTTTTATGGCCCCAAAACCTTAAATCGAGAGATCGGTCTATATGGCAGCTATATCCAAATCTGGACCGATCTGAGCCAAATTCAAAAAGTTTGTCGAGGGACTTAACTTAACTCACTGTCCAAAATTTCAGCGACATCGGACAATAAATTCGCATTTTATGGACCCAAAACCTTAAATCGAGAGATCGGTCTATATGGCAGCTATATCCATATTTGGACCGATCTGTGTCATATTGGAAAAGTATGTCGAAGGGCTTAACTTAACTCACTGACCCAAATTTCGGCGACATTGGACAATAAATGCGTCTTTTATGGCCCCAAAATCTTAAATCGAGAGATCGGTCTATATGGCAGCTATATCCAAATCTGGACCGATCTGTGCCATATTGCAGAAGTATGTCGAAGGGCTTAACTAAACTCACTGTCCCAAATTTCGGCGACATCGGACAGTAAATGCGCCTTTTATAGGTACAAAACCTTAAATAAAGAGATCGGTCTATATGGCAGCTATATCCAAATCTGGACCGATCTGTGCCATATTGCAGAAGAATGTCGAGGGGATTAATCTAACTCACTGTCCTAAATTTCGGCGAAATCGGACAATAAATGCGCCTTTTATAAGAGCAAGATCTTAAATCGAGAGATCGGTCTATATGGCAGCTATATTCCAATTCTGAACCGATCTGTGCCATATTTCAGAGGCATTACGAGGGGCTTAACTTAACTCACTGTCCTAAATTTCGGCAACATCGGACAATAAATGCGCCATTTATGGGCCCAAAACCTTAAATCGAGAAATCGGTCTATATGCCAACTATATCCAAATATAGACCGATTTGGGCCAAGTTGCAGAAAAATGTCGAGTGGCCTAACACAACTCACTGTCGAAAATTTCAGCGACATCGGACAATAAATACGCCTTTTATGGGCCCACAGCCTTAAATCGAGATATCGGTCTATATGGCAGCTATGTCCAAATTTCGACCGATCTGTGCCATATTGCAGAAGTATGTCGAGGGGCTTAACTTAACTCACTGTCCCACACTTCGGCGAAATCGGACAATAAATACGCCTTTTATGGGCTCAAAACCTCAAATCGAGAGATCGGTCTATATAACAGCTATATCCAAATCTAGACCGATCTGAACCAAATTAAGGAAAGATGTTGAAGGGCCTAACAAAACTCACTATCCCAAATTTCAGCAAAATCGGATAATAAATGTGGCTTTTATGGGCCTAAGACCCTAAATCGGCGGATCGGTCTATATGGGGGATATATCAAGATATAGTCCGATATAGCCCATCGTCGAACATAACCTGCTTATGAACATAAAAAGAATCTGTGCAAAGTTTCAGCTCAACATCTCTATTTGTAAAGACTGTAGCCTTAGATTTTTACGCTGATCAAGAATATATATACCTTATAGGGTCGGAAATTGATATTTTCATGTACCGAAGGTGGTGGGTATGAAAAGCATGTCATCGTACTGGTTGGCCCACCCTAATGTTATTTACCCCACACCAAGGAATGCGTAGGCCAAATCTGAGGGCCTAAATACTTGGTCAGTACATACGATATCTATAATACCACTTTAGCTATTCCAAATAAGGACCCATAGAATTAGCGACTTCCTAGGTGCCCCCTTTGTCCAGTATGCTAGCTGCTAAACTTTCAAAATTCCTGAGATCAGATCTGTTTTACCTTTCCAACTTGACTTTCGGAAGTATCCCAAAAACCAGCGTTGTATCCCATGATATAAAAAATTTAATTAAAAACATTTCTGGCTACTTCACTGCTAGCTGATGGTGTTTGGTTTTGCAAGTGCGTGCATAAAATCCCAAAATGCAATGATCATCAGCTCGCTCGTTCACATAACTAGCCACCTGCTATGTATGTGGGGTGTGCTGTGCCCAAGTGCCTAGCCTACTCACTGATGATGATGATTATGACCATGATGGGTTATTTGTCGATTTTGTGTCTGTGTGTCTGTGTCGGTGTGTGAGTGCGTGTGTATATTTACCTGCATTGACGAGCAATTTGTGGCTTGACCATATTATGCCTGTCCCGTTTTTTAACTGCCACTGTTGTCCAGGTTGTTTTTGTTTGTGGGGTACTGCGTTAGTTAAACACAATAGTCGTTAGAGGTAGCCACATTAACCTGCCCCGGCGGGTCGGATGGATGTGGAACCCAGCATTGATGGTAGGCTTCATGGAGAGTGGCATACATTGGCTGTGATTACATTAAGAAGAGGGTACGAGTCATACTCACATCCTACCTCCTCCCCTAAAGTGCGGGGACACAAAAACGACTATCATAACAGTCAATATCTCGAAAACTGATATGCGCATATAGACTTACATTAAGGCCAATGAATAGGACTTTTTTCCACGGTTACGCCACCTTTGCCTATTGGTGCGTTTTATGCAAAGTTTTTTTTTTTTTCTTTAGCTATTTTCAGAAATTAATTAAAATTTGTAGTAGTTTTGTTTTTGGGCCCCCTTCTGTTTATTTGAATTTATGCCACAATGTAAGTGGATGCAATGATTGATGGACGATGGTGCTTCTTCTGCGAATTTTCTATTAATTTTGAAGTCGATAGGAAAAAGTCTCGAAAATGCAGGAAATTTAAGTGTAGTTGACTGCTTTTGTATCTATTCAAAAGTTATTATTGCAAAATGAAGCTATAGAATTCGTTGGTAGAGGCCTTAACCGCATTCTAAGATCCCGACAAAGAGATGAATGCAGGTCATATGTGTAGTAAATAAAACACTTGGGCATAGTGGAGAAAGCTATGATTACGAGACAACATAGACATAAGCTTTAACATAGTCTAGTCCCTCAAAAAATAGTCTAAAGGCGTTAAATCGCACCATCTAGGCGGTATATTGACCAGTTCCGAACGTGAAATTAAAATGTTCACCTAACTCGCCTCTCAATAAGTCCATTGTTACGAGTGCTGTGTGGCATGTGACACCGTCTTGTTGAAACCATTGGGTTGCCCAAAAAGTAATTGCGGATTTTTCATATAGTCGGCGTTGAGAAATTTTTTCACAGCTTATGACTCTGTAAATGCATTCTTTCTTCTGTCGGTTTTCAGCTGTTACTTTTAGCTTGCTTTAGAAAAAAAGTGTAAAAAAAGTATATTTGATTAAAGTTCATTCTATGTTTAATTAAAAATGCATTTACAATCCTTTAAAAAATCCGCAATTACTTTTTGGGCAACCCAATGCAAGCCATGAAAGTCAAGCTCATGCATTTTAAGCAACAAAAGGTGGATATCATCTCACAATAGTGTTCACAATTTACAGCTACGCTACGATTCGCATCAGCATTTAAGAAGTACGGTCCAATGATGCCACCAGCCCATAAACCGCACCAAACTGTGAATTTTTCTGGTAGCTCTTTCAATGCCTCTGGCTCATCTTCACTCCAAAATCGACACTTCTGCTTATTCCGTAACCATTGAGCAAAAAATGAGCTTCGTCCCTCAATGGAAGAAGCGCGCCATGAACAAGTGCGGAAAACAAGTGCTCCATTCAAGGGCTCCAGAAGTCAAATCGGGAGATGGGTTTATATGGCAGCAATATTCAATATTCAGACTGATCTAGCCTGACACATCTCACCGTCTAAAATTTCGCGAAATCGGACAATAAATGGGCCTTTTATGGGACCAAGCTCTTAAATCGTTAGATCGGTCTATATGGCAGCTATATCCAAATCTGGATTGATCTGAGTCAAACTAAAGAAGCCTGTCGAATGGCCTCACACAACTCACTATACTAAATTTCAGCGAAATCGGACAATAAATGCGCCTTATATCGATAGATTGGTGTATATGGCAGCTATATTCAAATCCGGACCAACCTGAGCCAAATTGAAGAAGAATTTTTAAGGGCCCAACACAACTCACTTTCCCAAGACCTTAAATAAAGAGATCGGTCTATATGGCAGCTACTTCCAAATCTGGACCGATCTAGACCAAATTGAAGATAGATGTCGAGGGGTCTAACAAAACTCACTGTCCCAAATTTCGACGATATCGGACAATAAATGTGCCTTTTATGGGCCCAAAACCTTAAATCAAGGGATCGGTCTATAAGGCAGCTATATCCAAATCTGGATGGATCTGGGCTAAATTAAAAAAAAAATCGATTGGCCTAAAACAATTCACTGTCCCAAATTTCAATAAAATGGGACAATAAATGTGGCTTTTATGAGCCAAAGATCTTAAATCGACAGATTGGTCTATGTGTGGGCTATATCAAGACAGACTCCAATGGCCTGTTTTCGATCTTAACCTGCCTATGGAGAAGAAAAGAATCTGCTCAAAGTTTCAACTCAATGCCTCTATTTTCAAAGACTGTAGCGTGATTTCAACAGACGGACGGACGGACATGGCTAGATCGTCTTAAATTTTTACGCTGATCAGTCTTTAAAAATAGAGGTATCGAGCTGATACTTTGCACAGATTCTAAAGGCAGGGCGAGTTCGAAGATGGCCTATATCGGACTATATCTTGATATAGCCCTCATATAGACCGATCCGACGAATTGGGGTCTTATGCCCATTAAAGCCACATTTATAATCCGATTTTGCTGAAATCTGGGACAGTAAGTTGTGTTAGGCCCTTCGACATTATTCTTCTTCAATTTGGCCCAGATCGGTTCAAAATTGGATATAGCTGCCATATGGACCGATCCCTCGATTTAAGGTCTTGGGCCCATAAAAAGCACATTTATAGTCCGCTGTCGCCGAAATTTGAGACAGTGAGTTGTGTAAGGCCTTTCAACATTCTTCTACAATTTGACTCAGATCGGTCCTAATTTGGATATAGCTGCCATATAGACCGATCCTCCAATTTAGGGTCTTGGGCACATAAAAACCACATTTATTATCCGATTTTGCTGAAATTTGGGACAGTGAGTTGTATTAGGCCCTTCGACATCCTTCTTTAATTTGGCTCAGATCGGTCCAGATTGGGATATAGCTACCATATAGACCGATCTCGCCGATTTAGGGTCTTGGGCCCATAAAAAGCACATTTATAGTACGATTTCGCCGAAATTTGAGACAGTGAGTTAAGTGAGGCCCTTCGACATCCTTCTTAAATTCGACCTATATAGGTCCAGATGTGGATATAGCTGTCATATGGACCGATCCCTCGATTTAAGGTCTTGGGCCCATAAAAAGCACTTTTATAGACCGATTTCGCCGAAATTTGAGATCGTGAGTTGTGTTAGGCCCTTCGACATTCGTCTTCTTCAATTTGGCTCAGATCGGTTCAGATTTGGATATAGCTGCCATATAGACCTACCTCGACCGAAATTAAGTATTGAGCCCATAAAACGAGAATTTTTCATTCGATTTTGATGCAATTTGAAACAGTGCCTTTTGGCACCCTTCTAAAACTTTTTGTTGAATATTGTTCAGATTGGGCCATATAGGGAATGTGGACCAGATATTCTACACAATATTCTATACAATACTCTATATTGAAAGATCGTTCTATATGGCAGCTGTATCCAAATATGGTCTGATCTGGCCGATAAAAAGGTTTAGAGGGTACCTAACTCACTGTGCGAAATTTCATTGAAATAGGATAAATAATGCTCCTTTTATTGACTCATTACACAGTAACAGGAGATCGGTATATATGACAGCTATATCCAAATATGGTCCTATCTGTACCACATTTGACAGAAACGGTTAGGGGTCTACCAGAATACCCTGTGTCAAATTTCATCGAATTTGGGTAATAAATGGATATTTTATGGCCTCAATACCCTATAACGGAAGATCGAGTGGTTGGTCTATTGTTATATCTGGTTATAGACCGACTTGGACCGTACTTGACACAGTTGAGAGTCATAACAGAACACTATATGCAAAATTTCAGCCAAATCGAATAAAATCGCGGCTTCCAGGGGCTCAAGAAGTCAAATTGGGAGATCGGTTTACATAAGAGCTATATCATGTTCTTGACCGATTAGGACCAAACTCGGCATAGTGGTTGGGAGTCAATTGAGGCTTACAGGGCTCAAGAAGTCAAATCGGTTTATATGGGACTGTACTTGGCACATTTGTCGAAAGTCATAACAGAGCATTGTGTGTAAAATTTCCGCCAAATCGAATGAAAATTGCGGCCTCCAGGGGATCATTAAGTCAAATCGAGAGATCGGTTTATATGGGAGCTATATCAGGTTATAGACCGATTCGGACCGTACTAAGCACAGTTGTTGAAAGTCGTAGCAGAACACTATGTGCGAAATTTCAAGCAAATCAGACAAAAATTGCAGTTTCCAGGCGCTCAAATAGTTAAATCGGGAGATCGGATTATATGGGAGCTATATCCAAATCTGAACCGATATGACTTATTTGCAATCCCCAACGACCTATTAAGTATCTGTGCAAAATTTTAGACGGCTAGATTTACGCGTTTGACCGCTATCGTTGTTGTTGTTGTTGTAGCAGTGTGTTTTACACCGAGACGGCAGCCCTTGCCGATGGAGGATTCCATCGGGTCAATCCGGTACGTACAACCGGCTGCCATGGGATTGACCGCTATCGTGATTTCGACAGGCGGACGGACATGGCTAGTTCGACTCAAAATGTCCAGACAATCAAGAATATATACACGTTATGGGGTGCTAGATCAATATTTCGAGGTGTTACAAACGGAATGACTAGATTTGTATATCCCTATCCTATGGTGGTGGGTATAAAAAAGTATTTATACACAGAACAATAATGTCTTTTGAATTGGTCACACTTCGTGTCAGCTACCCAGTAGACCTATCTCTTGATTAAAGTTCTTTGACTACACGTTTTCGCTGAAATTTGGAGTTGTGGGTTGCATTGGACTTGGATAGATTGAGCCATATTTGGATATAGCTGTCTTATAGACCGATCTCACGATTTACGGTTATGGGCCCATAAAAACTTCATTTATTACCCGATTTCGCTGAAGTTTGGGAAATTGAGTTTCGTTAGTATCCTCGACATTATTGTCAAGTATAGTTTAGATCGGACCATATATGGAGATACCTGCCATTTAAACCGATTTTCGGAGTTAAGGTTTTTGTCCCATAAAATACACATTTATTGTCCGATGTGGCTGTAGTTTAGCATAGAAAATTTTGCCAGGCCTCTTAATATCCGTGCAGAGTATGGTTGAGATACGAATATATTTGGATATAGTGGTCATATTGACTTATCTCTCGATTAAAGGTCTTGGTACCAGTAAGCGTATTTTTATTACCCGATTTTGTGGTATTTAAGCTCAGTAAGGTTTGCTAGGCCTCCTCTTGCCAAATATACAGCAGATCGGAGCAAATGCAAATTGCAAATTTTGCCCATGAACATTCCACTAAGGAACTGGGGCAAGCTTCTCACATATCAATGAGTGCAGTCCGATTCAAGTTTAAGCTCAATGATAAGGGGCCTCCTTTTTATAGCCGAGTCCGAACGGCGTGCCGCAGTGCGACAACTCTTTGGAGAGAAGTTTTACATGGCATAGTACCTCAAAAATGTCGCCATCATTAGTAGAGGAAAACCACAGCTGAACATTTTTTCTGATGGTCTCGCTAGGATTCGAAGCCAGGCGTTCAGCGTTATAGGCGAAAATGCCAGCATCTGCGCTACGGTGGCCTCCAGATCGGAGCGTAGTTGGATATAACTGCCAAACAGACTAATGACCCGACTAATGGTCTTTACCCACAAATGGCTTATTATACCCTGCACCACCACTGTGGTACAGGGTATTATAGATTTGTGCATTTGTTTGCAACGCTAAGAAGGAGAAGAGCTAGACCCATCGATAAGTATACGGATCGGCTTAGAATCACTTCCTCATTCGATTTACCTATGTCCGTCTGTCTGTCTGTCCATGTGTTCTTGTAATCAAGGTACAGGTCGCATTTGTTGTCCGATTTTCACAAAATTTTGAATAAATGTCTTTTTTGGTCCAAGACTAAGATATAGCTCCCATATATATCTCTCATCCGATATGCCCTCTAAAAGCTGTAGAAGCCAAAATTTTGGTCCGATCCTTACAAAATTTGACACAAAGTATTTCTTTTAACGACCCAAAACGTTTGCATAATTTTAAAGAAATCGGTTCAGATTTAGATATAGCTCCCATATATATCTTTCATCCGATATGCCCTTTTATAGCTGTAGGAGCCACAATTTTCGTGCGATCTCTACCAAAATTGGCATGAAATGTTTCGTGTGACGTCCCAATATGTGTGCAAAATTTCATCTAAATCGGTTGAGATTTAGATATAGCTCCCATATATAACTTTCGTCCGATTTGACCTATTAAGGCTGTAGAAGGCACAATTTAGGTCCGATCTTTACAAAATTTGGCACGAAGTTTGTTTTTGTGACGTCTCAATGTGTGTGCAAAATTTCACCATAATCGGATCAGATTTATATATAGCTCCCATGTATATCTTTCACCCGATGTGCCCTTTTAAAGCTGTAATAGGCACAATTATGGTCCGACCTTTACAAAATTTGGCATGGGCCGTTTCATTTAACGTCCTCATATGTGTGCAAGGTTTCATAAAAATCGATCCAGATTTAGATATAGCACCCATATATATTTTTCATCCGATATAGACTTTTAAGGCTTTAGAAGCAACAATTTTGGTCCGATCTTTTAAAAATTTTTCATGAGATGGTTTAATTGACATCCCAATGCGTGTGCAAAATTTCATCAAAATCCAATCAGATTTAGATAAAACTCCCATATATATCTTTTATGCGTTTGGACTTTTAAGGCTGTAAAATCCACAATTTTTGTACCATCGTAAAAAAAATCGTATAAGGTTCTATTCGATATTTCAATAGGCATGCAAAATTAAAGTCTGACTAAATTTGGATATATGTATTACGTATACTCGGTGGTGTAGGGTATTAAGTAGTCGGCTTCGCCCGACTCTTGCCTTTCCTTACTGGTTTATTACAAAATTTTGCTGGAGTTTGGAACTGTGAGTACTGTTAGAATCCATTACCTTCAAACCGAGTATGATTGAGGTGGGATCATATATGGATGCTGCTGCTATATAGACCGATCTGTAAGGAATTTTGAGCAGTGAGTTTTATTTGATACCTAAACATCCTTCCCTAAAATTGCAATAAAGAAGTATAAAGCTTCCATATAGACCGGTCTGTCAATTTAAGATTTTAGGCCCATTAAAGCCTCTTTCATTACCATATTTAAAGAAAATTTAGAAGAATGAGTTGTTTTCGATCCAACGATACCCTAGTTCAATGTGACAAAGAACACTCTCTTATCTGATATATCTGCATATAGACCAATTTTTTATTAACCATGGAATTTTCATAGGACGAAGTAACTACACCAGTTGGAGCCAGGAGTAGGTCACTATTCAAGGCTTCAATAAAAGTATAGACGAATGAGAAACACAGTTCTGAGTGTTGCCAAGCAAAACCCTATCAAAAACATTGCTGTATATTCCACAGCCATTATGCCACACTCCCTACTGTTTTTCATATCTCTTAGGATCTTTTTTTATCCTTTTTTCCATTAACAACTTTTTAATTTTAGATTATTAAAAAAAAAACCCCAATTGAAATAGGTAATTATGGCGCCAGGAAAATTAGCAAATCGAAGCAAATTAAATGATTTTAATCACAGAGGACACCTTTAATCAAATGCCACACAAATCAATGAATTGTGCAAATAAAACACTTTATGAAGTGAAATTTTTTTCACAGCAAACTCCCACTAAAACACATCTAGAAAATGAGAGCCATTCAAAACCTTTGTAAGGCAACAACATCTACAGAGGGAGTTTTGTTAAAAAACAAACAGCCTGAAATAGAAAAAAAAATCAACAAAGCCTGTAAAATAATTAAAACCTAAATTAGCAGAAAACTTATGCATGACTTATTATTTGAACAAAGTGTTTTTTGTCTACATATCCCCCTCACTGAATGTGCATTTTTTAGGAAATACGCAAATTACAGGGTAAAAATTACCTGCTGACTGCATTAAAAAAAAAAAAAAAATTCAGAATGAAAAAAAATCCACAACACACATTAAATAGCTGCACAATTGATTACAAGCCTTTTACACAAAAGTGACGAACATAAAAAACAATTTGCATTCAATAATAAAATCAAATCAAACTCTAAGTTGAAAAGGTTGGACATATAAATAAAGGGGGAAAGAGAGGAAACAAAAAACGCATAGACCAACAAACATAAAAAATGGCAAAATTAATGAAATGCATATATGCCATATATCACACGCATGCACACACACACACACACGCACTTGCTATAGTATTTAATATATGTATGCTTGTGTGTGTGTGTGTGCATAACATACATAAATTAAAATATGCCATAATGCCCATTCTAAATATCTATCTATGTTATATTTCTATATAGTCATACAACAACAAAAGCTAAACTTATGCATATGGGTTGTTTGTTTGTGTGCGTGCTTATGCCCACATAAACATTCCCATACTTTAATCGAAATTTGTATTTCATTTTTTACATTTTAATTTATATACATTAATAGTTGTATACATAAGCTAACTCATACTGCAGCCACTGCCCCTCTGTGTGTGTGTTCATAAGGCTGTGTACACATGCATCATGACATACCACGTAGGCCCATAGAGCAGCTTACAATTGTTTCTATGCTTTAGTTGGTGTGTGTGTGTGTGTGTGTGTGCGTGTGTGGGGGGATGCGTGTGTGAGGAATGCTTGTGTGCTTGCATTCATTTTAATCGTATGCTTTGTATGGGTTTTCAAGTGTGTTTGCTTTCGTTCGCATGAACACCTCCTACCTCTTTTAATATCGAATTGCATAACTGGATGTGTTTATTAGGGTGTCCTGAAAACTTTGTATGTCAATTAACATTAAACCTTAATATGATTGCAATGCCCCGACACGGGATAGCTGTTACCATCACACAGCCTGGAACATTGAGCCCCAATTTGTGTGTGGTTCATTGCTGTTACGAGAAACTTAGCTGCGAGCTACTTAGCGCGTCCACAGGTTGTGGGTAGTGGTATGCTCCATACAGAGTAGTTGCAACGGCAGTGGTGGACATTCAGCGGTATCGAGCGGAGAGTTTTAGTGAGAGGCCGGGCGGCATCGGCTCTTGCACAAATACTGAGTGCCCAAGATGCTCGATATGACAAGGCGAGTTATTGTCGCCTTTAAATAACCAATGGCCAACCAGCAAGCTAACCTATAGGAGCTTGACGAGAATCGCCGCCTACACATGAAAATGTGACTACAACAACAACAACGATTGAAATGTGACAGGATATTCTTTCTTCTGTATACTATGGCGTCTTGCACTTTTGTGGCATAGTTTGTTTGATCCGCATGGACTCAAAAACGGCTGAACCGATTACCTTGAAATTTTCACAGATTATGTAGGTTGGTCTGGAAGGAAACATAGGCTATATAATTTTTCGGTATCGGAAGGGGGGACGGACCCTCCCCCTAATGCCAAAAGTATTAACCAAAAATAAAAGTGGAGCAATCCGGACAATATGGAATTCAAATGAAAGATATTCAAGAGTAGAATACGAATTTCGTAATAAAAGTTGGGTCCAAGTACCTGGGGAGCCGCCTCAGCCCCAAAACCCCTTAAAATAGGTTTATTTGACGATCATGACATGATATGGGACTCAAATGAAAGGTATTCGGGAGTAAATTCGGAATATGGTCAGGAAAAATAAATATGCTTAATAATTTGTTGATATCGGAAGGGGACGGACCCTTCCCGTTACCCCAAAAATACCCACCCAAAATCACAAGTGGACCGATAAAGACAATATGGATATCAAATGAAAGATATTGAAGAGTAGAATAGGAATATGGTTTGAAAATTTGTCTCCAAGTACCCAGGAAGTCGCCCCAACCCCAAAATATCTAAAAACAAAATATCTAAAAACAGACAAATTGGTCGCCCATATCAATATGGGGCTTAAATGAAAGGTATTCGGGAGAACAAAATCAAATCGAAGTATAGGGGGCCACCCCCTAAAAACTCCCCCAATGGGCATATGACCCATCAAGACTATATGAGACTCGGTTTGTTTGTTTGTTCCGTAGAATCAAAAAAAGGAAACATAGGTAATCGCCCTAACCCCAAAATGTCTAAAAACAGACAAATTGGTCGTCCATATCAATATGGGGCTTAAATGAAAGGTATTCGAGAGTACATTTCGAATCTGGCATACAAAATCAGATCGAAGTGTAGGGGGCCACCCCACCCCCTAAAAACTCCCCAAATGGGCATATGACCCATCATGACTATATGAGACTCGGTTTGTTTGTTTGTTCCGTGGAATCAAAAAAAGGAAACAAAGGTTATATAATTTTTAGATATCCAATGGTAGGTAACAAATATGGCATAAAAAACTAGGTCCAAGTAATGGGAGGTCGCCTCACCCCCAAATGGGCACATCAGCCCACCATGGCAATATAGGATTCAAATGAAAGATACTTGGGAGTAGATTACGAATATGGCATTAAAATTTGCTTTCAAGTCAAGAAGGCTCTTTTCCTCCTAAAAATACGTCGAATAGATTAATTGATTAATTTAATTATTGCAATATGGGACTCAAATGAAAGGTATTTGAGAGTAGAAAACGAATTTAATATCCAATTTTGGGGGTAAGCCCTAAATCACCCCTTTAACTGAACTTTATTTCCGACTATGGCAATATGGAGCTCAAATCAATGGTATTTGGGAGTAAAGAACGAATTTGATATCTATTTTCAGGGCAAAGTGCCGGAGGCCTCCCCAGCCCCAAAGCATCCTCCAAACGGTTCATACTTACCGACCATGACAA
The DNA here is from genome assembly GCF_963082655.1 of Stomoxys calcitrans. NCBI lineage: Eukaryota > Metazoa > Arthropoda > Insecta > Diptera > Muscidae > Stomoxys > Stomoxys calcitrans. The sequence continues at coordinate 208,897,756 of NC_081553.1, forward strand.
AATGGGGTTTAAAGTAAAGGGATTTGGGAGTGGACACGAATTTGATATCCATATTTGAGTCGAAATATCTCCCCTAAAAAGCACTTCTCTTTACCCTAATTTCAAAATTACCATTTCTAGGAGATTGGTAACGCGATTAGTTCGAAAATAACATGGTTTCTGTTGCTGGGGACGGGTGCCCAAAACCCGCCAAATGGAAATATAGACCAACCACGACAATATAGAGCCATGTCTTTAGGGACATGGCTCCCCATTATATAAAAGCTATTTGGGGTGGAAATTTATTGATTTTTGGGAAATTTTAATTCATTTTCGGGACTAGGACCCTGGGGTCCACCCCACCTTCAAACACAACTTATTTACCGATCATGCCATTATGGGACTCATACGAAATGATTCTGAAAGTAGAGCACGAATCTTATATTTACTTTTATGGCCAAGTGACCGCTACCGAAATACCCCCTAAACCCGAAATATTTACCAATACAGTAATATGGGGCTCAAAAGAAAGGCATTTGGGAGTAGAGTAAAAATTTGCCCAGGAACCGAGAAGGGATAAACTTTTCATACATCAATGAGCGCTTTCCGATTCAACTTGAGTTTATTAACGATAAGGGGCCTTTTTTATTGCCGAGTCCGCACGCAGTACGACACCTCTTTGGGAGAATTTTTTATATGACCATGCATGGTATGGTACCTCGCAAATGTCGTCAGCATTAAGAGGGGATAACCACCGCTTTAAATTTTGTCCAAAGTTCCGCCAGGATTCGAACGAAGGCGTTCAGTGTCGTAGGCGGACATAGGCTACAGTACCACGATATCCACATTCAGGGCAAAGTGTCCCCACCCTAAATAGATATTAGAGAGTTAAAGAAGGCGCAGCGGAGCGGGCCACATTCAGCTAGTTTAAGTACATTAACAAGCAAAACCGCATAAGGTTAGGCTTGGACAAAACTTGGATGTATAATAAACCCCGGTAAAGAGTTCATTTAATGCTGTGAAAATCTACCATTTATACACACAAAGCAACTATATCGAAATATGGTCTGATCTGTTCAACAAAGTTAAAATTTTCTGGTAGTTTTAGAACCCTTTCTTTTGAGGAAGTGTAGTTTAAGTACCTCTTCCTTGAGGAAAGGGTGGTTTAGTACCCATTACTGTAGAAAGGGATAGCTTTGCACCATTTCCCTTGGGAAGAGGCAGTATTTATACCCTTTTACTTTGAAAAGGTGTAGTTTTATACACCTTCTTCTGGAAAGGGGTATAATTTATACCATTTTTTTGAAAATTGTAGTTAAATATTCCCTTAGGTTAGATTGGGTTGAAAAGAGGGTGCAGATATTAATCCACCCCATGCCACTATGGACATACACCTAGGGGAATGGGGTATAGAAACTTTGCTTTGAAAAGAGAGAATGTAAGAAGCCTTTCACGAAGAAAATGGAAGTGGTAAAAAGCTTTTCCGAAAAAAATGATAGTCTCACGATCCGGATCCGATCCGTGGGCGTGGGCGACAAACGAACAGCGATTGTCGCCCACGCCCTTAATTTGGACTGCACCAAGTTTATTGACGGCAGTCCTCTGGCCTTCACCACCAAATCGTCTGCCCTTTCATTTCACCTTACTCCGTTATGGCCCGGCACCCAAACGATGCGGATTGTGCCTTCCTCAGAGAAGGCGTTAATCTCCTTCTTGCACTGCAATACTGTTAGTGATCTTACCGTTCTGGTTGTTATTCCCCTTATGGCCATTTGGCTGTTCGTAAAGATGTTCACACTCGCGATAGCCCCACACCACCTCACGCATTCCGTGAACGCCTGGTTTACCGCCTGCAGGACCGTATTATGGTCAGGCAGTCTAAAACAGATCCCAGTCCCTGGGTTCTCAATGTAGACCCCCAGACCCACTTTGTAGAGTAATTGTAAAATAGGAAAAAAAATATGTCCATGTTGGTGGATAACAAAAGATCAGTACAAAAGATCGCTTTTTAATTATTTTTTTTATACCCAACAGCGAAGGATGGCGGTATATTCAACACCGAAGAATGCCGGTATATTCATTCCGTCTGCAACACATCGAAATATCCATTTCCGACCCTATTAAGCATTCATATTCTGGATTGTCGTAAAAATCTAAGACGATCTAGCGATGACCGTCCGTCTGTATGTTGAAATCACGTTACAGTCTCTAAAAATAGAGATGTTGAGATGAACCTTTACTCCGATTCTTTTCTTGTCTACAGGCGGGTTAAGTTTGAAGAAGGACTATATTTTGATATAGCCCCCTTATAGAACGATCAGCCGATTTCAGGTCTTAGATCCATACAAGCAACATTTATTGTTCGATATTACTGAAATTGAAGTCATGGAATTTTGTTAGGCCACTCGATATTCTTCTGTAGTTTGGCCCAGATCGGTCCAGATATGGCTGAAAAATAGACCGATCTCACGATTTAAGGTCTTGGGCCCAATTATTGTCCAATTTCGCTGAAATTTGGTCAATAAGTTGTGTTAGGCCCATCCAAATTTTTTTTATACCCTCCACCATAAGATGGGGGGTATACTAATTTCGTCATTCTGTTTGTAACTACTCGAAATATTCATCTGAGACCCCATAAAGTATATATATTCTTGATCGTCGTGAAATTTTATGTCGATCTAGCCATGTCCGTCCGTCTGTCCGTCCGTCCGTCCGTCCGTCCGTCTGTCTGTCTGTCGAAAGCACGCTAACTGCCGAAGGAGTAAAGCTAGCCGCTTGAAATTTTGCACAAATACTTCTTATTAGTGTAGGTCGGTTTGTATTGTAAATGGGCCATATCGGTCCATGTTTTGATATAGCTGCCATATAAACCGATCTTGGGTCTTGACTTCTTGAGCCTCTAGAGTGCGCAATTCTTATCCGATTGGGATGAAATTTTGCACGACGTGTTTTGTTATGATATCCAACAACTGTGCCAAGTATAGTTTAAATCGGTCCATAACCTGATATAGCTGCCATATAAACCGATCTTGGGTCTTGACTTCTTGAGCCTTTAGCGTGCGCAATTCTTATCCGATCAGAATGAAATTTTGCACGACGTGTTTTGTTATGATATCCAACAACTGTGCCAAGTATGGTTCAAATCGGTTCATAACCTGATATAGCTGCCATATAAACCGATATGGGATCTTGACTTCTTGAGCCCCTTGAGGTCGCAATTATTATCCGATTTGTCTGAAATTTTGTACGACGGATTCTCTCATGACCATCAACATACATGTTTATTATGGTCTGAATCGGTCTATAGCCCGATACAGCTCCCATATAAATCAATCTCTCTATTTTACTTCATGAGCCCCCAAAGGGCGAAATTCTTATTCGAATTGGCTGACATTTTACACAGGTCTCCAACATATAATTTAATTGTGGTCCAAACCGGACCATATCTTGATATCGCTCTAATAGAAAAGCAAATCTTTTCTTATGTCCTTTTTTTTGCCCAAGAAGAGATGCCGGGAAAAGAACTCGACAAATGCGATCCATGGTGGAGGGTATATAAGATTCGGCCCGGCCGAACTTAGCACGCTTTTACTTGTTTTAATTTAGCCCAGATCGGTCCAGATTTGGTTATAGCTGCCAGTCTCTCGATTTAAGGTCATGCGCCCTTGAAAGGCGCATTTTTTGTCTGATTTCGCTGAAATTTTGCACAGTGAGTTGTGTTAGGCCCTTCGGTATCCTCTTGAAGATGACCAAGGTTGGTCCATATTTTGATATAGCTGTCATATAGACCGATCTCTCGATTTAAGGTCTTGGGCCCATAAAAGGTGTATCTATTGTTCAATTTCGCTCAACTTTGGGACAGTGAGTTGTGTTAGGGAAATTTGTACAGTGAGTTGTGTTAGCCCCTTCCGTATCCCTTTGAAGATGGCCCAGGTTGGTCCATATTTTGTTATAGCTGTAATATAGACCGATCTCTCTTTTTAAGGTCTTGAGCCGATAAATGGCGTATTTATTGTCCGATTTCGCTGAACTTTGGGACAGTGAGATCGGTTCAGATTTTGATATAGCTGGCGGTCTCTGATGACCCAGATCGGTTCAGTTTTGCATATAGCTGCCATATAGACCGATCCTTCGATTTAGGGTCTTGGCCCCATAAAAGGCACATTTATTACCCGATTTCGATGAAATTTAACACTAGGACCTATATTAGGCTTTCTGACATCCATTCCCCATATGATTCAGATCTGTCTGTATTTGGATATAGCTGCTATATAGGGCGATCTGCCGTTTTAAGGTCTTGACCACATAAAAGACGCTTTTTTTATCCGATTTCCAAGAAATTTGACAGAGATTTATGCCAGGCCTTTTGACCTATCCGTGTCCTATATGGTTCAGATCGGTCACAGATCAATATTGAACAGAGACTTGTATTTTTTACAAGTCTGTGCCGAATTTGTTCCAAATCGGACTATATCTGGATATAGTTGCTATGGGTGCATTAATAATGGATTTTTTGCCGGATTATGATGAAATGTGGTTTACATATATAACCGAGGTGGTGGGTACCCAAAGTTCGGCCCGGCCAAACTTAGTGCCCTGTTTACTGGTTTTCTTTTTGCATTTTCCGGACCGGACCAAACTTTGGGTACCCAAAGTTCGGCTTGGCCAAACTTAGTGCTCTGTTTACTGGTTTTCTTTTTGCATTTTCCTCACTTGAGCATTTGACACACCCTAATATGTGGTACTAACGGATAAATGATAAACCACATTTATATAATAATTTGCAAAAAAGTTTGAGGTGTAGTCTTGTGAGCTTTAGTTTTTAAAGTTTTATGAAAATTCAATGAATCAGATGTTATTTTTGAAATACAAAATATGCAACAAAATATTTTATAAATTTTAGAAATTTCAATTAAAAACATACGTCATGGAGATGACAAAAATGTTTTATTTTTGCTTTGGATACAAATGATTTGGAAGACACAAAAGAAAACTGAAGCAAGAATGAAGGCAAATGCAAATTAAGCCATTGCCGTTCCATAAAGGAACAGGGGCTGTCCAACTCAACCTTAAGCTCAATGATTAGCGACCTTCTTTTTCAGTGTGACATCTCTTTGGAGAGACGTTTTTATATGGCTTTTATATATGACATAGTATCTCACAAAAGTCGCCAGCATTAGGAGGTGCAAAGCGCCGCTGAGAAATTTTTCCGATGTCCTCGCCAAGATTCGAACCCAGGCGTTCAGCGTGGGTTGTTTTTTGTTTGTTTGTTTGTTCGTTTGTTTGTGCCTTATAGACTCAGAAACGGCTGAACCGATTTTCTTGAAATGCATTTTGACCCCGTGATGAAAATAGAGTACTACATTTGTTTATATCTGAAGGGGGAGCGGACCCTCCCCCTTCAGATGAGCTTCAAATATATGGGAATAGATCACGTTGCCGATATATTTTCAGGGCTTTGTGTTTGGGGAACCACCTCACTCCCCAAAGCAACCCTAAATCGAGCATATTTACCCACCATGTCAATGTGGGGCTGAAATGAAAGGAATTGGGATGTAGAGCAAAAATTGATGCCCACTTTTGGGACCAATTTTCTGGGGGTCTTGTCCCTTTTCCAAAATACCCCACAAACAGCAATTTCTTACTGACCATCGCACTGTGGGGCTCAAATCAAGGTATTTGGGAGCAGAATACGAATTTGATATACAAATGTAGGACCCTATATGTAGGGCATCACCCCTTTCCCAAAACACCCCGCAGAGGGTAAACGTTTTTCGACCATGCCAATATGTGGTTCATTTGAATTTGATAACCAATTTTGGGACCATGTGTTGGGAGGACGCCTCATGCTGTGTAAACTCCCCCTCAAAACCAATGGCAATATGGGTTTTAAATAAATGGTATTTGAGAGAAGAGCACGATGCTGATATTTCCTCAGGGCCAAGAGTCTGGGGGACCACCTCTCCCCCGAAAATACCCCCAAATCAGACATCATGAGAATATCGGGCTAAAAAAAAGTATTTTAAGAATGGAGTACACCTTACACCATCCAAACTTAAATTCGTAGAGCAATAAAGATGGGATTCAGATTGTTTGTCAAGCGATATAGGGTGATTTTTTTGAGGTTAGGATTTTCATGCATTAGTATTTGACAGATCACGTGGGATTTCAGACATGGTGTCAAAGAGAAAGATGCTCAGTATGCTTTGACATTTCATCATGAATAGACTTACTAACGAGCAACGCTTGCAAATCATTGAATTTTATTACCAAAATCAGTGTTCGGTTCGAAATGTGTTCAAATTTTGACAAATTTTGTTCAGCGATGAGGCTCATTTCTGGTTGAATGGCTACGTAAATAAGCAAAATTGCCGCATTTGGAGTGAAGAGCAACCAGAAGCCGTTCAAGAACTGCCCATGCATCCCGAAAAATGCACTGTTTGGTGTGGTTTGTACGCTGGTGGAATCATTGGACCGTATTTTTTCAAAGATGCTGTTGGACGCAACGTTACGGTGAATGAACACATTTCGAACCGAACACTGATTTTGGTAATAAAATTCAATGATTTGCAAGCGTTGCTCGTTAGTAAGTCTATTCATGATGAAATGTCAAAGCATACTGAGCATCTTTCTCTTTGACACCATGTCTGAAATCCCACGTGATCTGTCAAATACTAATGCATGAAAATCCTAACCTCAAAAAAATCACCCTTTACTATATTTCGTAGCATGGTATTTCACTAAAAGCTCTTTAATGGTCGAAAATAAATATTCCCAGGAAAATTTTGTTTCATAAAAACTAAAAGAAGGCGCAGCGGAGCGGGCCCGGTCCAGCTAGTATATATATGACATGGCCCCTAGTTGCAACACCAACTAGCAAGAGTTGAACAACTTGGCAACAACATTTGGTTAACTTCCGTTTCTCGTTCATTGCCTGCCGACTGTTATGGTGTACGGCTGGGGTTCAACATTTTAACCAAAATTGAGTTTTCACAATGAATGTGCATACATGTGTGAGTCGAATGTGCATACATAACTAACAGCTAGAGAGTGTGTGTGTGTGTGCGTGTGACAATGTATATTTTTCCACAATTATTTGTTGTTGTTGTTGTTATTATTATTTTGCATAATATTTTTATTCTATTTTTTGTTTTTGTTTTTGTTTTTATTGTTTCATATATATTTTTCATTTTTAATGGTTAACAACAATTGTGGATTGTTTTTATAGCCCATTTTCCAATGGTGGACTCCAAGACTCCAAGGAAGGGGTATCATCATTCACTAACCATGATATTTGTTGGCATTGTTGTTTGTTGGCGTTTTGTTATCGTTTTGCTTTTGTTTTGTAAAAAACAAAACAAGAATAACTAAAAAACAAATAGCAAATAATTTAAGCTTTTTGCACAAAACTCAGTCGGCCTTTAAGCGGGCCGGGTCCCATGGGGAGGCGGGGGTTTCTAAAAGGCTACCAAAAAGGTTGGGGAATACCCATCAAGGGGGTATAAAAAAATGTTATATAAAATATATCTCGCCAGCATGGAGAGGGTTCATTGTGGCACGTAAGGAGAGAGCAGCTTGCCGGGGCAAACAGGTATAGATGTATTTATGGTCATTTGGCATGCTGGCATGGGTGCATGTTTTATCAGTTTTGCATTTTTTAGGCCTTCATACATGCGTAGCTACATTTGTGAGCATGTGACATATGCGTCGGTTGGTGCGAGTATGTGAATAGCTTTATGTAACCACAACCACAATATTGATTAGTCTGTGCCCACCATATACACATGCCCTTATATACATTATATCTGACTGTACTACTTGTATATATAGAGAAATTTATGTATAACTACCTTACACATAGGGGAGCCGATAAGTTTATCTCTATTTAAAAAAAAAAAAAAAACGGTTAATGTGTAGCTAAAATTTATCATATTCTATCATAGTTGGGGAGTAGGAGTGTGAGCTGAGGGGGAGCTACAAAGTTTTGAATCATTAATATTCCAAAATTGTCCTGGGATTTTTAATCTGACATTCTGACCTGCAGCTACAAGCACAGGGATTTAGCTATCACAATTAATTAATAACTAATTTGTATCTAATTGGGAAAAATGTTTTTAATAACTTATGATTACTATGATTGCAAACAGACAAGTGGAAATGCCCTAAGCTGCGCTAGGGTGAAATTTAAATTCCCCAAAGCTATGGATGCTGTTACAAAGATAAAACAAGACAAATCAGGAGATCGGTTTCAATATCAGGTTATAGACCGATTTGGACCGTACCTGGCCCAGTTATTGTAAGTCATTGCAGAACACTACATGCGAAATTTCAGGCGAATCGAACAAAAATTGTGGCTTCCAAGGGCTTAAGAAGTCAAATTGGGAGATCGGTTTCAATGGGAGCTATATCAGGTTATAGACCGATTTGGACCTTACTTGGCTCATTTGTTGGAACTCATAACAGCACACTATGTGCAAAATTTCAGGCAAATCGGACAAAAATTGCGGCTTCCAGGGGCGCAAGAAGTCAAATCGGGAGATCGGTATATATGGGAGCTATATCAGGTTATAGACCGATTTGGACCGTACCTGGCCCAGTTATTGTAAGTCATTACAGAACACTACATGCAAAATTTCAGGCAAATCGGACAAAAATTGTGGCTTCCAGGGGCTCAAGAAGTCAAATCGGGAGATCGGTATATATGGGAGCTATATCAGGTTATAGACCGATTGGGACCGTACTTGACGCAGTTGTTGCTAGTCATAACAAAACACTAAATGCAAAATTTTAGCCAAATTGAACAAAACTTGGGGCTTCCAAGGACTCAAGAAGTCAAATCGGGAGATCGGTTTCAATGGGAGCTATATATCAGGTTATAGACCGATTTGGACCGTACTTGACATAGTTGTTCGAAGTCATAACAGAATACTGCGTGCGAAATTTCAGCCAAATCGGATGAAAATGGCGGCTTCCAGGGGCTCAAGAAGTCAAATCGGGAGATCGGTATATATGGGAGCTATATCAGGTTATGAACCGAATGGGACCATAATTGACACAGTTGTTGGAAGTCACAACCGAGCACTACATGCGAAATTTCAGCCAAATCGCACAAAAATTGCGGCTCCCATGGGCTCAAGAAGTCAAATCTGGAGATCGGTATATATGGGAGCTATATCAGGTTATAGACCGATTTGAACCGTACTTGACACATTTATTTGAAGTCATAACAGAACACTACATGCAAAATTTCAGCAAAATCGAGCAAAAATTGTGGCTTCCAGAGGCTCAAGAAGTCAAATCGGGAGATCGGTTTCAATGGGAGCTATATCAGGTTATAGACCGATTTGAACCGAACTTGACACAGTTGCTCGAAGTCATAACAGAGCACCACATGCAAAATTTCATCCAAATCGGACAAAAATTGTGGCTTCCAGGGGCTCAAGAAGTCAGGTTATAGACCGATTTGAACCGAACTCAATTCAGTTGTTGTTAGTCATAACAGAACACCACATGCAAAATTTCAGCCAGATCGGACAAAAAATGTGGCTTCCAGGGGCTCAAGAAGTCAAATCGGGAGATCGGTTTCAATGGGAGCTATATCAGGTTATAAACCGATTTGGACCGTACTTAACACAGTTGTTGTTAGTCATAACAGAATACTACCTGCGAAATTTCAGCCAAATCGGATGAAAATTGGCGCTTCCAGGGGCTCAAGAAGTCAAATCGGGAGATCGGTTTATATGGGAGCTATATCAGGTTATAGACCGATTTGGACCGTATTTGACACAGTTGTTCGAAGTTACAACAGACCACCACATGCAAAATTTCAGACAAATCGGATGAAAATTGAGTCTTCCAGGGGCTCAGGAAATCAAATCGGTAGATCGGTCTATATGGAAGCTATATCAGGTTATGGACTGATTTAGAGCGTACTTGACACAGTTGTTCGAAGTCATTACAGAATACTACATGCAAAATTTCATCCAAATCGGACAAAAATTGTGGCTTCCAAGGACTCAAGAAGTCATATCGCGAGATCGGTTTATATGGAAGCTATATCAGGTTATAGACCGATTGGGACCGTAATTGACACAGTTGTTGAAAGTCATAACCGAGCACTATATGCAACATTTCAGCCAAATCGGACGAAAATTGTGGCTTGCAGGGGCTCAAGAAGTCAAATCGGGAGATCGGTCTATATGGGAGCTATAATAGGTTATAGACCGATTGGGACCGTAATTGACACAGTTGTTGGAAGTCACAACCGAGCACTACATGCGAAATTTTAGCCAAATCGGATGAAAATGGCGGCTTCCAGGGGCTCAAGAAGTCAAATCGGGAGATCGGTTTATATGGGCGCTATATCAGGTTATAGACCGATTTAGAGCGTACTTGACACAGTTGTTTAAAGTCATAACAGAACACCACAAGCAAAATTTCAGCCAAATCGGACAAAACTTGGTGCTTCCAAGGACTCAAGAAGTCAAATCGGGAGATCGGTATATATGGGAGCTATATCTAAATCTGAACCGATATGGCCCATTTGCAATCCCCAACGATCTACATTAATATTAAGTATCTGTACAAAATTTTAAGTGTCCAGCTTTACGCGTTCGACCGCTATCGCGATTCCGACAGACGGACGGACATGGCTAGTTCGACTCAGAACGTCGAGAGGACCAAGAATATATACCTTATGGGGTCTTAGACGAATATTTCGAGGTGTTACTAACGGAATGACTAGATAAGTATACCCCATCCTAAGGAGGTGGGTATAAAATGCAATTCTCCAAAGTGATCTCTGACTGTGATTTGGCTAAAATTAGGTATCCTAGGTGGCAAAAAGTCTAAACGGGAGATAGGTTTTTATGGGGGCTACTTCTAATCTTAAAGCAGTATGGCAAGCCTAGTTGCAATCCCAAATGACAGACATCAGAAAAAGAATGCTTGGAAAATTAAGTTTGAGTCGAATGGTAGCCCATCATGAATAGGCGTCTACACTTGGAGGCCAGTCTGCCATATAAATATCCTAGTGAGAGAAAGGAAAGTGGATGAAAGGAAAACAAAGAGTTAGAAAGGGCAAGAGCGAGCACCTTTCCGTCTCTCAGTGAGTGCCAACCTGCTCTTCTACGCATGCATGACCACGTTTGAAGGCGACCCCTGTCGAAAACATCCTGGGTTTTCCCCGTACATGAAGAGACTTCTTAGAGGCACATCTGCAAGATCAAAGAAAAAACCACCTGCATAAGATGAAAGGTCTGCGCCCGTGTAGACCCAGACATCACCACAGCTTATCTAGTTATTAATGTGAGGGATTCCCCTGTAAGCAGCCATACGGTCTATCGCGCAGTCCCCTCTTATAACTCCAATTGTTGTTGTAGTCGTGTCTTGTGTTAGGGTCAACGTTGAGCAGGTTGACATTCTGCTTAGTTGTGTTGAATATCCATATCCAGGAACTCTGCTCTGAATCGATTGGTTGTGGCTGGGCAGTTTGGCAGGTGTGGCAGGTGTCGCGTGGTCTCAGGTTCTGTAGAAGTTGAGACGGCTGCACCTGTCTGAACGTAATTGAGCCAGAACTACTCTGGTTTGACGGGAGAGGTCAATTTCCTCAGGTGCAATATCAGACAGTAGTTCTCCAAGGATCTCATACAACCGGTGGCTATTCACCGCATCTGCTAACGTGTGTGCATGAATAATGTCTAGAGCCTCTTAACATGCCGCTTGCTCCAGAGGTTATCTTTTGTAGTGCTGAACCTCTCGTTGTAGATTACGTGGATCCACCTAAAAGCTTCTCGGCGGTGGATACCTATCCCGAAGATTATGATTATGGTCCATGTGATAACAACCCAAAAGGTATTGCTTGGAAAGCAGGCAGTTATGTCTTCGAACGGGTAGGATCTTTGTCTTCTGATGAAGGTGGTCCACTAGAGACACTCAGTATTTAAGCAAGAGCCGGTGCCACCCGGCCTCTCTCTGAGACTCTCCGCTCGATACCGCTGATTGTCCACGACAGCAGTTGCAACTACTCCAAATGGAGTCCGGTAGCTCCCAGTTAAGCTTCTTGAATAACGAAGAACATCACACAGATTGGAACTCAAGGTTCCAGCCTGTGTGATGCTCATAGTTATCCCATGCCCCAAGTGCTACAATCGACCGCCTATTATACGATCTCTATAATGTTTGAAGGGGTGGAATAGAGGGTAGGTAGAGGTTAAACAATGCCTGATTTATCACCCCGCCTTAGGGCACTGCCTATTTTACTCTTCGGGGTTTCGACTTTTTCGCATGTGATGCGATCTCTATGACGTTTGAAGGGTTGAAATAGAGGGTAGGTAGAGGTTAAACAATGCCTTAGATATCACCCCGCCTTATCGCACTGACCGTAGAGTAACGGTGTTTCGACTTCTTTCCTCTAAATTTTCCAAACGGTTGGCGACTATACAGATAATTCGTGAGTCAAAGTTTCAGGCCTGACTGGAGGGACGTGTTGTCCTCAAATACAATAGTTTGGCAAGGCTGGCCGTGTCGAATGCTTTCGATAGGTGCGGTACCATGAGGACCGCCTTATCACATGGCCGGGGCTGATTGAAGCCAGGGCAAATGTGTGCTGTGATGGCATGCAAAGAGGTTGTTGTGCTGTGCAGTCTTCTAAATCCATGTTGATGATGTTCGGTGAATGGATGTTCCCCAAAGAAACTCGGGAGGAGTAGTTCCTCAAGCGTCGCGGCTACTGGCGAGATAGGTCTACATGACTCCCTCTTACACAGGCCCTTTCCCAGCTTCAGTAGCTGCATCACTCTGCCTTTCTTCCAGATATCGGGTACTATAAGAGTGTTCAGAGACAGGACAAGGACAGTTGTCAGCTACTCAACTCCAGCTAGATCCAGATTCTTCAGCATCAGTTTAGAGATCCCGTCGGGGCCCAACGCCTTCTACGACTTGGCGCTACAGATGAATTTGCGAGCCAGAGTTTGAAGCCTGGAGGCTGGAGGGAAGTGTCGTCCTCAAATAGTTTGGCATGGCTGACCGTGCCCAACTCCTTACTATCGAGTTTAGAGTAGAGCACAGCAGAAACTTAGTTGGAGAAGTAACATCGAAGAAAGGGTAAAAACGGGGCAACCCTTTCTGCGACGCACAGTGGGCCAAATGGCAAAAAAATTGGAAATAAGTCTACAACTTTTTATCTGTTGATTTTAGCCATACAAAATGTTCTAGACATTTGTAGAGGAGGACATAGGCTTTCAGAAAAGTGCTGTTGTTGGTCCATATCTTTAATACAGGGTGAGCTACAGGGTGTCAAAGTTGACCACTTTTGACTTCTCCAAGCTTCTGGGGGCCATAACTTTTGATCTACTCAACCGATTTACATGATTTAGGACTCTAGAGAAAGAGCTTGACAAGATCTAAAAAACTTATGCATAAAGTACCATGCCATCGTGTACTGTTAAGGAGTTATGAATTGTTTAATTTTAAAATATGAAAATTTGGCCTTGGTTTTTTTCAGTGTTTTTTTAATAACTCCGTCAATTTTAAAGCTATAAACTTCATACTTCACACAAATTATGCCAGCATATGTGTGCATAAAATACAAAAGGAATCATGGCATCGTTTTCAATATGAAAAATATTTTTTTTGTCAAAAAATTGCAAAATTTTTCAAAAAAGATACTCCCATTTCCTTTAAGTTTTCGCAAACTTTGGCCATCAAAGCATTATCATTTCTTTCCATTTTCACAAAGTCGAGGTATTAAGAAAAGTTTTAAGTGCTAATTTGGCTAATTTCGATATCAAACAACACCGTTATCTTAAGACCAAAATGGCCAATTTTTTTACTAAACTTCAAAAGTTTCTCACTGGAAAAAAAGTTCCACGGGGATTTTTTCGCTTTTTTTGAACTTAAATGAAAGCTTAAAATGTTCCCAACATTTTAAGGTATGTCTCGCCATATCCTAGCCATAAATGAGATCGTAGCGATCAAAATACTGAAAAAAGTCAATTTTCAAGTAGTGCTATATTCATTGCTAAAAAACAAGTATTACGTCACATTTTATTGCAAAGATGTTAAATAAACTTTTATTTGGTAACACTTCTTCTACAAAACACAAAAAGAATCATGGAAATATCTCTATTCTATTCCATTTTATGGAACCGGCAATAAAAAAGTCAATTTTTCAAAAAAGTCGAATTTCCCAAATTTTGTTTTTGTTGTCCTAATTGCACATGACACACTATAGCCATATTTACGCAACATACCTTATCGTAAAGGAAATTTTCATACCTTTCCAACAATGTATAAAACATTTCTCAACTCGGATTCTATCTACTCTAAAATTCATTTACACTTCATTAAACTCTATATAAAAATGTCTATTTGTGAAATGGAACCTTATATGGGGCCTACACTAAAACATTGATAGATTTGCCCAGGGTTTACAATACAAATGTGTTAGAATAAAAAAAGGTCTCCTGCCATTCTGTAGTCGATTTTGGAGTTGGAATACTTTCTACCATTCTCTTTACCCTTTTCGGAGATGCTAATGGTAAAACATCGACAATTCGTCCAACATTTTTTGGTTGTGTTTTTAACAATGCTGTTTTGAACGTATCTTTTATTAAATTTGGCGGATGTGCCGCCAATAGTTCCTCTTGTTTTTTCTTTTTGGTTTTCTCCGTAACTTCGTCGTATGCTTTGCAAGGCCGGCCGGGAATCAGCGGTTTAATTTCAATAAGTAGATCCGATTTCAGCCACTTCTCATACATTTTGAAAAACTTGATTTTTGCGAATGAACATTCTGGCAACCTTCTCTCAAATGATTTGTAGAATTTTTCAAGTTTGTCTAAAGCGTCTTTATTTAGCCCTATTCCATATATGTGGTCCAAAGTGTAAACAAGTTCCTTAAATGACTCCGTGTATGATTTGGAATCATTTTTGATGTCCCATACAATTTTCGAAAGAGTGGAATACTTCAGTATGACTTCCATAACTTATAAATGTCCTTTACGCCTCTACAAAATATAATGAAGAAAATTTGGATTTTGTTCAAATATTTATGCAATATATTCACAATTAATGACCCATTTCAGGTATCAGACGCAATCGTAAAAAGGGGTCCAAAGTGCCTCTTTTTACTTACTCTTCTATAATTATTTACCTGGACTCGAATTTGGTTAAAAAAAATGACAATGAATTTTTTATGGGTAGGTTTTTTCACATTCATTGATACGGTGGATTTCCTGGGAATTCGACATAGCGAAACAGGTAACATTTGTCTGCATCAAATCTTAACACAAATATATATATATATGCAGGTATATTTCTAGGTTACTTTTTATTCAAAAATCATCAGCTTACATTAAAAATAGATGTAGGTACTATACAAACGCACGCCGATGCGAAGTGTTTTCGCTCTAAAACACATATTTTTATTCCAATTTTTTTAAACTTTGGCAGGAGACCTTTTTTTATTCTAACACATTTGTATTGTAAACCCTGGGCAAATCTATCAATGTTTTAGTGTAGGCCCCATATAAGGTTCCATTTCACAAATAGACATTTTTATATAGAGTTTAATGAAGTGTAAATGAATTTTAGAGTAGATAGAATCCGAGTTGAGAAATGTTTTATACATTGTTGGAAAGGTATGAAAATTTCCTTTACGATAAGGTATGTTGCGTAAATATGGCTATAGTGTGTCATGTGCAATTAGGACAACAAAAACAAAATTTGGGAAATTCGACTTTTTTGAAAAATTGACTTTTTTATTGCCGGTTCCATAAAATGGAATAGAATAGAGATATTTCCATGATTCTTTTTGTGTTTTGTAGAAGAAGTGTTACCAAATAAAAGTTTATTTAACATCTTTGCAATAAAATGTGACGTAATACTTGTTTTTTAGCAATGAATATAGCACTACTTGAAAATTGACTTTTTTCAGTATTTTGATCGCTACGATCTCATTTATGGCTAGGATATGGCGAGACATACCTTAAAATGTTGGGAACATTTTAAGCTTTCATTTAAGTTCAAAAAAAGCGAAAAAATCCCCGTGGAACTTTTTTTCCAGTGAGAAACTTTTGAAGTTTAGTAAAAAAATTGGCCATTTTGGTCTTAAGATAACGGTGTTGTTTGATATCGAAATTAGCCAAATTAGCACTTAAAACTTTTCTTAATACCTCGACTTTGTGAAAATGGAAAGAAATGATAATGCTTTGATGGCCAAAGTTTGCGAAAACTTAAAGGAAATGGGAGTATCTTTTTTGAAAAATTTTGCAATTTTTTGACAAAAAAAATATTTTTCATATTGAAAACGATGCCATTTTTAAACCGCTAAAGATATTCACGTGATTCCTTTTGTATTTTATGCACACATATGCTGGCATAATTTGTGTGAAGTATGAAGTTTATAGCTTTAAAATTGACGGAGTTATTAAAAAAACACTGAAAAAAACCAAGGCCAAATTTTCATATTTTAAAATTAAACAATTCATAACTCCTTAACAGTACACGATGGCATGGTACTTTATGCATAAGTTTTTTAGATCTTGTCAAGCTCTTTCTCTAGAGTCCTAAATCATGTAAATCGGTTGAGTAGATCAAAAGTTATGGCCCCCAGAAGCTTGGAGAAGTCAAAAGTGGTCAACTTTGACACCCTGTAGCTCACCCTGTATTAAAGATATGGACCAACAACAGCACTTTTCTGAAAGCCTATGTCCTCCTCTACAAATGTCTAGAACATTTTGTATGGCTAAAATCAACAGATAAAAAGTTGTAGACTTATTTCCAATTTTTTTGCCATTTGGCCCACTGTGCGACGTTACTTCTCCAACTAAGTTTCTGCTGTGCTCTACTCTAAACTCGATAGTGCACTGAGTGGACTGAATGTTTACTGCCGAACGACCGGCCAATTCTCACCTTTGGTTGTCTGGAGTGGAATTAAGCATTGGACAACTGTGGTATTCGCAGGATGATCGAAAAGGTACAGGATACCGAGTCAGTGCTAATCTCTGGGACAAGGAGAAGTACCCTGAGAGAGGCGCTGAATGTCATTTTAGATCTGTTGACTTTGCACCTGCATATTGGGTGTATGGGAAGAAAAGTTGCCACGAGACTGTTCTACGGAAGTAAGGTGATGCCTCGCGGCGCCATGCTAGGGTTGCCCAAAAAGTAATTGCGGATTTTTCATATAGGCAGCGTTGACAAATTTTTTCACAGCTTGTGACTCTCTAATTGCCTTCTTTTTCTGTCAGTTATCAGCTGTTACTTTTAGCTTGCTTTAGAAAAAAAGTGTAAAAAAGGAAATTTGATTAAAATTCATTCTAAGTTTTATTAAAAATGCATTTACTTTCTTTTAAAAAATCCGCAATTACTTTTTGGGCAACCCAATATATGCTGCGCGACTGATTACATACATGGTCTTGGTCACGTACTTGGTCTCCAAAGAGAGCAGTAGCTACACCCCATTCAGGACAGGTGTCTTAAAAACACCCAGCTTCCCTCTCCAAGTGAAAAGAACAAGATTTATCTTTCGGGGATTTACGCCAAGCCCTTTGGAACTCGCCCATATGGACAGCTTCCTGAACGGGTTCCGTCGGAGTGAAGAGGAAACGGTCACCCATCGTCATTATGCTATAGTCCACGCAGATTTTGACCTTCACCCTTTACCTCTCGAACCTCAGACCTCAGAGTCCCCTTGACCACCAAGAGCCACAATAAAGGAGATAAGGACCCTACTTGCTGAGTTCCTCTGAGCACAATCTTCCTTACACCCAGTGCTGCATTGATATGATAATCTGGCCTTTCAGCATCGTAACAACCCAATTTTCCAAAATAGGGAGGACCTTCATGTCCACCAGAGCGCAATGTATGGCCTCTAACTTCAGGTTATTAAAAGTCCCTTCTGTGTCCAAGATGGCCATGAGACAATGAATTTTATTAAACCCAGTGTAACCCAAGCTAAATGCGTTGCAATTCAGACCAAACTTGGATTTATTTGCTAAATGGATTCAGGAGCCGAAGTGTGCAACTTCAACAACTCCTGGCTTTAACCAACAAATCAATTATTGGGTTGCCCAAAAAGTAATTGCGGATAACTGACAGAGAAGAAAGAATGCAATGACAGAGTCACAAGCTGTGAAAAAATTTGTCAACGCCAACTATATGAAAAATCCGCAATTACTTTTTGGGCAACCCAATATTTCACCTCAAAGAACTTTCTTAACCCCTATTCCATGCATGCCAACACCGATGTCAGCTTCCACGCTTTAAAGCATCTCCTCATGTTTACAACAATGCCTTGTGAAAATTTCATTTACAAGATTGCTGCCGAATCAATGCCCCAGGAATCAATTGAAATACAGACAATAATCCGCAAATTCACTTAATTGAATTTAACGCCTTCCCATTCAAAAAACCACGGGATTCTGGTGTAATGCAAAAACCTTCACACACCAGGGGTGAATGGGGCTTCCTGGTGCGTGACCCATATTCAATACACAGAGCATATGCATATGCGTGTCCTTGGAGCTCAGAGATGCTTTAATAATTTATGATAAGGCATGGCGAAGCCGGGCAAAGGACAATGAAACCATTTGGGTTTTAAGTGAACTGTTGATATGTGCCAGCATGCGTGCGTTGCGTGTGTACGCAAGTTTGTGAGTGCCTCAGCTTTTTATTCGGTTGATATACTTGCACAGCGATTTTCACAGGATGCCTTGCAACGATTGTGAATAAATATAACAGATGCGAGTTATTGGTATTCAGCACTTTGAAGAATGAATAACCAAAAAAAAATTAAGTGATGAGGAAGTAAACAATGAGACTTTTCTATGGCAATGACGGCTAAAGGATGCAGTATTATGATGTCGGCAGGATTTGGACTCATGCCTTCAGAGTCAAAGGCGGATATGCTAACCCCTGAGTTAAAGAGGCCTTCAAGTAGGTGTTTCGCCCATTCTCAGATATGACTTCTTGGAATCTTGGTACATAATACGCCTATTTAAATTTTACAAAGAGTCTTCTTCGCCCCTTCATCAGTATCGAGTAGGATTCAAATGGGACCATATTTGGATATAGCCAACAAATAGACCGATCTGCCGTTTTAAGGTTTTGAACCCATAAAAAGGCATATCTTAGACCCGATTTCGCTAAAACTTTGAAAGGCAACCTTAAATTGACTCTTCGGAATACCTGACGAGTATGGTCAAGATCGCACAATATTTGGATATAGGTACCATAAAGACCGATCTCCCGGGTTTAGGTCTTTAGACCGAATGGCGTACCACAAGGATTTAGTGAAAAATTATGCCTTGGCTAAAGGTAGGGCAAGGTTAGTTTATTTTTATACCCTTCACCATAGCATGGGGGTATACCAATTTCCTCATTCTGTTTGTAACTACTCGAAATATTCGTCTGAGACCCCATAAGGTATATAAATTCTTGGCCCTATAAACCGATCTGTGGACTTGACTTCTTGAGCTTGTAGAGGGCGCAATTCTTATCAGATTTGAATGAAATTTTGCACGACGTGTTTTGTTATGATATTCAACAACTGTGCCAAGTAGGGTTTAAATCGGTTCATAACCTGATATAGCTGCCATATAAACCGATCTGGGGTCTTGACTTCTTGAGCCTCTAGAGGGCGCAATTCTTACACGATTAGAATAAAATTTTGTACGAAGTGTTTTGTTATGATATCCAACCACTGCGCTAAGTTAGGTTTAAATCGGTTCATAACCTGATATAGCTGTCATATAAACCGATCTTGGGTCTTGACTTCTTGAGCCTCTAGAGGGCGCAATTCTTATCCGATTTGGCTGAAATTTTGCACGACGTGTTTTATTATGATCTTCAACAACAGTGCCAAATAAGGTTTAAATCGGTTTATAACCTGATATGGCTGCCATATAAACCGATCTCGGGTTTTGACTTTTTGAGCCTCTAGAGGGCGAAATTCTTATCCGATTTGAATGAAATTTTGCACGACGTGTTTTGTTATGACATCCAATAACTGTGCCAAGTATGGTTCAAATCGGTTCATAACCTGATATAGCTGCCATATAAACTGATCTGGGGACTTGACTTCTTGAGCCTCTAGAGGGCGCAATTCTTATCCGATTGGAAAGATACTTTGCACGACGTGTTTTTTTATGATATTCAACAACGGTGCCAACTATGGTTCAAATCGTTTCTTAACCTGATATAGCTGCCCTATAAACCGATCTTGGGTCTTGACTTCTTGAGCCTCTAGAGGGCGCAATTCTTATCCGATTGGAATGAAATTTTGTACGAAGTATTTTGTTATGATATCTAACAACTGTGCCAAATAAGACGCAAATCGGTTCATAACCTAATATAGCTGTCATATAAACCCATCTTGGGTCTTGACTTCTTGAGCCTCTAGAAGGGGCAATTCTTATCAGATTGGAATGGAATTTCGCACAACGTGTTTTGTTATGACATCCAACAACTGTGCCAAGTATGGTTCAAATCGGTTCATAACCTAATATAGCTGCCATATAAACCGATCTTGGGTCTTGACTTATTGAGCCTCTAGAGGGCGCAATTCTTATCAGATTGGAATGAAATTTTGCACGACGTGTTTTGTTATAATATCCAACAACTGTGCTTAATTAGGTTCAAATCGTTTCTCAACCTGATATAACTGCCCTATAAACCGATCTTGGGTCTTGACTTCTTGAGCCTCTAGAGGGCGCAATTCTTATCAGATTCGAAAGAAATTTTGCACGACGTGTTTTTTCATGATATTCAATAACGGTGCCAAGTATGGTTCAAATCGTTTCTTAACCTGATATAGCTGCCCTACAAACCGATCTTGGGTCTTGACTTCTTGAGCCTCTAGAGGGCACAATTCTTATCCGATTGGAATGAAATTTTGTACGAAGTATTTTGTTATGATATCCAACCACTGTACCAAGTATGGTTCGAATCGGTTCATAACCTGATATAGCTGCCCTATAAGCCGATCTTGGGTCTTGACTTCTTGAGCTTCTAGAGGGCGCAATTCTTATCAGATTCGAAAGAAATTTTGCACTACGTGTTTTGTTATGACATCCAACAACTGTGCCAAGTATGGTTCGAATCGGTTCATAACCTAATATAGCTGTCATATAAACCGATCTTGGGTCTTGACTTCTTGAGCCTCTAGAGGGCGCAATTATTACACGATTGGAATGAAATTTTGCACAGCGTGTTTTGTTATGACATCCACCAAATGTGCCAAGTATGGTTCAAATCGGTTCATAACCTGATGTAGCTGCCATATAAACTGATCTGGGGACTTGACGTCTTGAGCCTCTAGAGGGCGCAATTCTTATCAGATTGGAATGAAATTTTGCACGACGTGTTTTGTTATGATATCTAACAACTGTGCCAAGTATGGTTCAAATCGGTTCATAACCTGATATAGCTGCCTTATAAACCGATCTTGGGGCTTGACTTCTTGAGCCTCTAGAGGGCGCAATTCGTATCCGATTTGAATGATGTGTTTTGTTATGATATCCAACAACTGTGCCAAGTGTGGTTCAAATCGGTCAATAACCTGATATAGCTCCCATATAAACCGGTTTCTCAAACGTCCCAGTTCGGTTCCTAGAAGTTTTAATTTTTGCTGGTTTAACATAAGTTTGGTATGGAGAAAAAAAAATATTTTGTATAAATTTTTAGCAGAATCCATTGGGTTTTCAAAATTCGGACCGGCCGAACTTAGCACTCTCACACTTGTTGTCCATTAATTCAAATTTTTATCCATGGTAAGTTTTAAGCCGTAGCTACAGAACAAAATCTGTGCTGGAAAACAAGTCCAAGTCCCCCTCACTAGTAATCCCCGCTGGCTACCAACTCGGTTATCAGGCCGCTCTTGTGGGTCAATAACTACCGCTAGCAAATTTTCCTTGGCAAATCGGACAAAAATTGCGGCTTGTAAGGGCTCAAGAAGTCAAATCGGGAGATAGGTTTATATGGAAGCCATATTAGGTTGAAGGCCGATTTGGACCGTTCTTGGCTATGATGTTTTCATATAAACTCTTTGAGCTTATTTGAGCGAATTTTTGGTGTTGGTTATCCCAGGTTCAACCCAGTTGAACTTTGCAACTTTTCTTCATGTTTTTGTGGTTATAGCAGGATTAACAAATAATCCTTCAACACCTTGTAGGTAAACACCACATTTGCCTGGTCAATATTGTGCACAACTTAATGGTGAAACAACAGGCTATGTCGGTGTCTTTTGCCTGTTGTCCTCATACAAAACCAAGGTTTTTCCCACATTTGTCCATACCCATGTTCATGGGTATGGCCATAGCAAATGGCCATAAGATCAAAAGCCCTACAGAAATGTATGTTAAATGAATATTGTTATTCAAGGGACTCCCACAATCTGCACCTACACCCCATAATGCATACCTTCATCTCCTTCATCACCCTCTCCCTACCCACTCCATCATCATCTTCATAACATGAGGCCCATATGAATCCTCTTGCCATGGATGAATGAAGACAATGGCCAATGTGAATCAATGCCGAAGATAAACACAAGAGTCAAGCCGACACACACACACTCGCTGTGCTGCTATGGTGCGGAGTGGAGACCCTCTTCAGGCAAGTGGTAATTGATACGAATTGTGGCAGACGGGCATATTTTCCATTTCATTGAAGCTTCTTTTGTACAGGTCTTTAGGACAATGATAATATTCATTAATCGCTTATTTGGCACATTGACTAAAAGGATTTCACTCACACAAGCACTCGCTTAAAAGGGGACAAAAAAAAAAAAAAGAGAATACGTGGCGCCTTTTGGGCCTTCGTTTATAGGGTTTCTTTGTTTTGTTTGCTGCAGCAGGTGTCACAGGTGTTGAGAATATGAATCTTAGTTTCTGCATGTCAATGGCAAATGGGCCCTGGGAATTTCTCTGTGATTCATAATGCATTTGACATACTATCCACCGCAACAGATGTTGTCGCATTTGATACATAGCAGACCTTACCCCTTGTAAGTGATCTCAAGTGATGTGAGACTCACATTGCGTATTAGTTTGAACTTTACTGGCCTAATGAGCGTGTGAATCACGGTGGGTGGTAAAGCCAATCAGTTTGGAGAAGATTTTGGAAACAGCCAAAATTCAGGTGCGCAAAATGTTCTTAAAACAAATGCAAAAATTTTACCCATGAACATTTCACTAAGGAGAGCAGTCCGATTTAAGTTTTAAGCTCAATGATAAGGGACCTCCCTTTTATTGCCGAGTCCGAACGGCGTGCCGCAGTGCGACACCTCTTGGGAGAAGAGTTTTTACATGGCATAGTTCCTCAGAAAAGTTTCCAACATTGGGAGGAGAAAACCACCGCTGAAAAGTCGACCTTTTGGAGAATATTTCAGCTTAGGTATTCAGATGTTAAATGAAACAAGCAGTACCTAAAAATTCGCGCAAAATTGCATTGGCTACCTCTTTATAAAGGAAAATCGTGCGATGCATATATATGGGAGCTATATTTAAATCTCAGCCGATAGTATTGGCCGAGAGAATTTTTACAAGGCTCATATTTCATAGTTTTCTCTGATTTGGAGACATAGTGAAGTGGATACCTAAGCAGATTGTATATGGGCTCAGTATCTATTGGGTTGCCCAAAAAGTAATTGCGGATTTTTCATATAGTCGGCGTTGACAAATTTTTTCACAGCTTGTGACTCTGTAATTGCATTCTTTCTTCTGTCAGTTATCAGCTGTTACTTTTACCTTGCTTTAGAAAAAAAGTGTAAAAAAAAAAATATTTGATTAAAGTTCATTGTAAGTTCTATTAAAAATGCATTTACTTTCGTTTAAAAATCAGCAATTACTTTTTGGGCAACCCAATAAATTTGCAACGATGTTTTCCGGTTTCAATTGAGTTCATCCCTTGGTCAAAACTGCTATCTGTGGTTTGTACCCAAACTATCATGGACAGACAAATAGACGAACAGCCACACTGATGGATAGATGGACAGACAGACGGACAGATAGACAGACAGACGGACGGACAGACAGACGGACAGACAGACAGACGGACAGACAGACGGACAGACAGACAAACAGACGGACAGACAAACGGACGGACAGACAGATAGACGGACAGACAGACAGACGGACAGACAGACGGACAGACAGACAGACAGACGGACAGACTGACAAACAGACGGACAGACAGACAGACGGACGGACAGACGGACATACATACAGACGGACAGACAGACGGACAGACGGACGGACAGACAGACGGACAGAAAGACGGACAGACAGACAGACAGAGAGACGGACAGTAAGACGGACAGACAGACGGACGAACAGACAGACAGACAGAGAGACGGACAGTCAGACGGACAGACAGACGGACAGACAGACGCACAGACAGACGGACAGACAGACGGACAGACAGACGGACAGATGGACAGACAGACAGACGGACAAACAAACAGACAGACAGACGGACAAATAGACAGACAGAAAGACAGAAGAACAGACAGACGGACATACAGAAAGACAGACGCCCAAAAGGCGTTACAAGCAACACAGAGCTAGCAAAGTGCAAATAATATCTGAGAAGGTAGAGTAAGGCTACAAGTATACCATCTGGCAGTTTCGCAGGATTGGGGGTAGGCGATGGGTGTGTGGTCTAGTATTTAGAAATCGCAAATGGTTTTCTGTAGGGACTGAAAACATCTCTCAAAGATTCCATACCTCCAGCGATGCACAAAAAATTAAAAAAAAAATAAAAACCAAAGACAGGCAGACAGACCACAAGGGTAGCTCAGGAGATAGAACGGACTTAACGACCCAGCGGACAATAGTTTTGGCGGCAGACGGTATTGTGGCAGCAGCGTCTGAGCCATAGTAGGCGCCATGCTAGTCTGCGGCGGACCTCAACAGAGCCTGTAGTCTGGATGGACTACCGCCTGGATAGACTATCGTCTGCATAGACTACCGTCTGGCTAAACGACCGTCTGGCTAGACTACCGTCTGGATAGACTACCGTCTGGATAGACTATCGTCTGGATAGACTACCGTCTTGATAGACTACCGTCTGGATAGACTATCGTCTGGATAGACTATCGCCTGGATAGACTATCGTCTGGATAGACTACCGTCTCAATAGACTACCGTCTCAATAGACTACCGTCTCAATAGACTACCGTCTCAATAGACTACCGTCTCAATAGACTACCGTCTGGATAGACTACCGTCTGGATAGACTACCGTCTGGATAGACTACCGTCTGGATAGACTACCGTCTGGATAGACTACCGTCTGGCTAGACTACCATCTGAATAGACTACCGTCTGGATAGACTACCGTCTGGATAGACTACCGTCTGGATAGACTACCGTCTGGATAGACTACCGTCTGGATAGACTACCGTCTGGATTGACTACTGTCTGGATAGACTTCCGTCTGGATAGACTACCGTCTGGATAGACTACCGTCTGGATAGACTTCCGTCTGGATAGACTACGGTCTGGATAGACTACCGTCTGGATAGGCTACTATCTGGATAGACTACCTTGTGGTTGGATACCATCTGAACAGACTACCGTCTGGATTTATTACAATCTGGATAGACTATCGTCTGGCTAGACTACCGTCTGGATAGACTACCGTCTGGAAAGACTGCCGTCTGGATAGACTAACGTCTGAATAGACTAGCGCCTGGATAGACTACCGTCTGGATAGACTACCGTCTGGATAGACTACCGTCTGGATAGACTACCGTCTGGATAGACTACCGTCTGGATAGACTACCGTCTGGATAGACTACCGTCTGGATAGACTACCGTCTGGATAGACTACCGTCTGGATAGACTACCGTCTGGATAGACTACCGTCTGGATAGACTATCGTCTGGATAGACTATCGCCTGGATAGACTATCGTCTGGATAGACTACCGTCTCAATAGACTACCGTCTCAATAGACTACCGTCTGGATAGACTACCGTCTGGATAGACTACCGTCTGGATAGACTACCGTCTGGATAGACTACCGTCTGGATAGACTACCGTCTGGATAGACTACCGTTTGGATAGACTACCATCTGAATAGACTACCATCTGAATAGACTACCGTCTGAATAGACTACGGTCTGGATAGACTACTGGATAAGAGAAGACGGAGGAATGTGCCACTGGGAGAGAACCAGTTGCCGTACTTGCATAAGTGCCTCTTGTCGAACTATTACACAAAGTAGAAGGAGGGATGTCGAACTGTCAGGACTCCCTGGGCTACTTTTAACCGGAGGTGGACGAAGCAACTGCTGGTCTTTGATAAAAATTCAAGGAGTACTATTAAGGGAGCTGTAACCGGGAATATACGAAAGGCCTTCTCGCATAACAATTGCAGCAATCTAGTACTTGCTCTGCTCATGTCACAGGTTTTCCTTTTTTAGGGTTTCTGTTTCTCCTTGATCTTGCAGCTGTGTATATGGAAAGTTTCTACAGCTACGTGGATAAGACAGAATGGTTTCGTCGCGGTCACAAATGCACAGAAGAGCAAAACCATTGGTTGGCAGAATCCTATGGCAGCCGGTTGTATGTACCGGATTGACCTGATGCATTATTTCATCGGCAAGGGCTGCCGCCTCAATGTACCACATTCTGCTTCTACAACAACAACAACCATTGGTTAACACCTACCATGTTGACACTGAGATGAGTTCGGACTGATGTAAGACCAAAACGTCTATGGATGGAGATACTATTGGGTTGCCCAAAAAGTAATTGCGGATTTTTTAAAAGAAAGTAAATGCATTTTTAATAAAACTTAGAATGAACTTTAATCAAATATACTTTTTTTATATTTTTTTTCTAAAGCAAGCTAAAAGTAACAGCTGATAACTGACAGAAGAAAGAATGCAATTACAAAGTCACAGGCTGTGAAAAAATTTGTCAACGTCGACTATATGAAAAATCCGCAATTACTTTTTGGGCAACCCAATACTATTTCGAGATTAGGTTAGGTTAGGCAAGAGTGTCCTTTGTCATACCACAGTAGCGACAGACCAAGACTTCCGACGGGAATCGAGGAACCACGGTTCACAGGTAATCCGATCACGCTACCAACTCGGCTACCGGGCCGCCCGAAATTTATGTAAAAGACGGGAAAATAAGCATCAAAGATCAAAGCGGAAATCTGGTCTGAGTTCTGTCAGTGGATAAAAGGTTTCCGACAGCCAACAAAGTTGGAAAAGAAACTTCTCTTAAAAACATCACATATGCAAATTGCTGAGGATGTTGCATAATTATCACAAAAAAATGAGCTGCAGAGGAGGCAGCCCCAGTAGTCCTACTGATAGAGCAAAGCGTCATGTCATGTGGATAGTGACCAAGTCATGTCTAGCCACCTTTCGAAGCGGAACGTATAACAATGGCTGCTATGTCTATGTCCAAGGATCTATTGCTAAAGAGAATTCTTTTCAGTTTCTACTCAATAATCAAACTTTCCGCTTAGTATAGTTCTCATGGTCATTAGGCTTGACTCCACTTTGGAGAAAAAATAAGTAAAGGTCTGTTAAAGGCTTAAAAACAAACCTGATCTTATAACCTTTTTACAGTACCCCCACCATATACCAGCACTAGAATTTTTGACATACATGTAGATATAGAGAATGATCCTCCTTCTTAGCAGCTCATTTCCAATGCAAAGTTTTTTAAAGTTCTTCAATAAATATTTTGAGAATCAGGTTCTTAAGTTGATACAGCCACAATTAGTTTCACTTTCAATTTGCTGTGATGGTAAGACAGCCGCCTTTAAGTTTGGGCTAACTTGCATAAATGTTTTACAGAAACCAAGGTGTTGAGTATCTACATTCGAAGAGACTACTCTAAGTTTACAATTAATTTAAAAACAATTTTTTGTTAGCTTTCAATTTGTGTTTGTTAATTTTATATAGATTGGGTTGCCCAAAAAGTAATTGCGGATTTTTCGTATAGTCGGCGTTGACAAATTTTTTCACAGCTTGTGACTCTGTAATTGCTTTCTTTCTTCTGTCAGTTATCAGCTGCCACTTTTAGCTTGCTTTAGAAAAAAAGTATATTTGATTAAAGTTCATTCTAAGTTTTTAATTAAAAATGCTTTTACTTTCTTTTAAAAAATCCGCAATTACTTTTTGGGCAACCATATAATACTAAAAAAAATAATAATAAGTATACGCTCCCCCATACTTCATAAATAAAAGCAATCATACGCTCCCTAATACCAAAACCAAAAAACTATTCATTTTCATGTCGACCTTAAAATTCCTCAATTAGAGTGATTTTGAGCTGCATAATTATGCACTAAACAAATCAAGTCATTATACCAACATCCTATCTTCACAAATAATAATAAAAATGGCTAGAGTGGCCATTAAAGCAAATGTCTTCACCCAAGGATTTTGCCCATAATCGACCTTATATGATGCTCCATGTACATGAGCATAACGATTAAGAGCGCCTAGACAAAGACAAATTCAAATGGGTAGCCCGTCTCTGATTTGTGAATAATTTGGGGTTTCTTTCTGTGCTGTGCTAAGGTTTCCAATTAAAATTTGGAAAATTCACTCCATCTTTAGACAATGCCATACCCAAGTCCCATCACAATGAATACTTACAAGGCTAGCAACTTTTGATGTTGTGTGCTGTGAATGTGTTTGTGATTGGTTTCCTGGTTGTGTCTATTATATAGCAGAACGACACCAACAACTATATCAGCAACAACTATAACAACAATACTAACACCAACAACAATGTCGGTGCGACACACACCATTGCCGAAGGTTGGGATGTTTTTCTGTGAAAATTTGTTTTACTATTCTCTGGTGTGTTAATAAGTTTTCGTTTGCTTCATGGCATGTGCGGCAATTTGCTAGGCAAAGGGGAAATTTTGAGAAATTCCATGTAAGACGAAACGATTGGATTTTGTTTAGACAGATGGAAAAGTGATATACTTGAGAGAGAGAAAGAGTGTTGTGCGAAGGTGGCCACAAATTTGCTTTTGTCTATAGAAAGGGTTTTATTTAATTTGTACCAAAGTCGAAAGGCAGATCTCCATTTTGTGTTCTGTGTAACCACCAAAACAGTGGTTAAAAAACAGATATTTACGAAGGATGCACATTTAAGCCAGTAAGGAAAAGCAAAAGTCTGACGCAGCCGACTATATAATACCCTACCTCACCTACTGTATGTAGTACTTTTTATATGTAGAACTTGTCTCGAAATCGAAATCGAAAATATCAAATAGTACCTTACAAGATTTTCCTACGATAGGACAAAAAAATTTGGATTTCCACATCCTTAAAAGGACATATTGGATAAAAAATTATACGGGAGTTATATCGAAACCTGTGCCAATATTGATGACACATACTGGGACGTCAAATGGAACATCTCATGCCCTGTATTGTGGAGATGTGACCAGAATTGAGGTTTTCACTGACTTAAAAGGCTATATAGGCTATATATTGGGTTGCCCAAAAAGTAATTGCGGATTTTTTAAAAGAAAATAAATGCATTTTTAATAAAACTTAGAATGAACTTTAATCAAATATACTTTTTTTACAGTTTTTTCTAAAGCAAGCTAAAAGTAACAGCAGCTAACTGACAGAACAAAGAATGCAATTACAGAGTCACAAGCTGTGAAAAAATTTGTCAATGCCGACTATATGAAAAATCCGCAATGAATAGTTTTTTTTTTGGTTTTGGTATTAGGGAGCGTATGATTGCCTTTATTTATGAAGTATGGGGGAGCGTATACTTATTATTATTTTTTTAGTATTATATGGTTGCCCAAAAAGTAATTGCGGATTTTTTAAAAGAAAGTAAATGCTTTTTTTCATAAAACTTAGAATGAACGTTAATCAAATATACTTTTTTATACTTTTTTTCTAAAGCAAGCTAAAAGTAACAGCTGATAACTGACAGAAGAAAGAATGCAATTACAGAGTCACAAGCTGTGAAAAAATGTGTCAACGCCGACTATATGAAAAATCCGCAATTACTTTTTGGGCAACCCAATACTATTTCGAGATTAGGTTAGGTAAGAGTGGCAGTCCTTTACATACTCACTTAGACAATTTTAAGTCCTTTGTCATACCACGGTAGTGACAGACCAAGACTTCGGACGGGAATCGAAACCACGAACCCTGCACTGGTAATCCAATCACGCTACCAACTCGGCTACCGGGCCGCCCGAAATTTATGTAAAAGACGGGAAAAGAAGCGCCAAAGATCAAAGCGGAAATCTGGTCTGAGTTCTGTCAGTGGATAAAAGTGGATTTCCGACAGCCAACAAAGTTGGAAAAGAAACTTCTCTTAAAAACATCACATATGCAAATTGCTGAGGATGTTGCATAATTTTCACAAAAATGAGCTGTAGAAGAGGCAACCCCAGTAGTACTACTGATAGAGCAAAGCGTCATGGCATGTGAATGGTGACCAAGTCATGTCTAGCCAACTTTCGAAGCGGAACGTATAACAATGGCTGCTATGTCCATGTCCAAGGATCTATTGCTCAAGAGAATTCTTTTCAGCAACTTTTCAAACTTCCCGCTTAGCATAGTTCTCATGGTCTTTAAGCTTGACTCCACTTTGGAGAAAAAATGAGTAAAGGTCAGTTAAAGACTTAAAAACAAACCTGATCGTATATCCTTATTACAGCACCCCCACCATATACCAGCACTAGAATTTTTGACATACATGTAGATATAGAGAATGATGCTCCTTCGTCGCAGTTCATTTCCAATGCAAAGTTTTTTAAAGTTCTTCAATAAATATTTTCAGAATCAGGTTCTTAAGTTGATACAGCCACAATTAGTTTCACTTTCAATTTGCCGCGATGGTAAGACAGCCGCCTTTAAGTTTGGGCTAACTTGCATAAATGTTTCACAGAAACCATGGTGTTGAGTATCTACATTCGAAGAGACTACTCTAAGTTTACAAACTAATTTAAAAAATTTCTTGTTAGCTTTCAATTTGTGTTTGTAAATTTAATATATTGGGTTGCCCAAAAAGTAATTGCGGATTTTTCATATAGTCGGCGTTGACAAATTTTTTCACAGCTTGTGACTCTGTAATTGCATTCTTTCTTCTGTCAGTTATCAGCTGCCACTTTTAGCTTGCTTTAGAAAAAAAGTGTAAAAAAAGTATATTTGATTAAAGTTAATTCTAAGTTTTAATTAAAAATGCATTTACTTTCTTTCAAAAAATCCGCAATTACTTTTTGGGCAACCATATAATACTAAAAAAAATAATAATAAGTATACGCTCCCCCATACTTCAGAAATAAAAGCAATCATACGCTCCCTAATACCAAAACCAAAAAAACTATTCATTTTCATATCGACCTTAAAATTCTTCAATTGGAGTGATTTTGCGCTACATAATTTTGCACTAAACAAATCAATTCATTATACTAACACCCTATCTTCACAAATAATAATAAAAATGGCTAGAGTGGCCATTAAAGCAAATGTCTTCACCCAAGGATTTTGCCCATAATCAACCTGATATGATGCTCCATCTCATGTACATAACGATTTAGAGCGCCTAGACAAAGACAAATTCAAATTGGTAGCCCGTCTCTGATTTGTGAATAATTTGGGGTTTCTTTCTGTGCTGTGCTAAGGTTTCCAATTAAAATTTGGAAAATTCACTCCATCTTTAGACAATGCCATACCCAAGTCCCATCACAATGAATACTTACAAGGCTGGCAATTTTTGATGTTGTGTGCTGTGAATGTGTTTGTGATTGGTTTCCTGGTTGTGTCTATTATATAGTAGAACGACACCAACAACTATATCAGCAACAACTATAACAACAATACTAACACCAACAACAATGTCGGTGCGACACAAACCATTGCCGAAGGTTGGGATGTTTTTCTGTGAAAATTTGTTTTACTATTCTCTGGTGTGTTAATAAGTTTTCGCTTGCTTCATGGCATGTGCGGCAATTTGCTAGGCAAAGGGGAAATTTTGAGAAATTCCATGTAAGACGAAACGATTGGATTTTGTTTAGACAGATGGAAAAGTGATATACTTGAGAGAGAGAAAGAGTGCTG
The DNA here is from genome assembly GCF_963082655.1 of Stomoxys calcitrans. Classification (NCBI taxonomy): domain Eukaryota; kingdom Metazoa; phylum Arthropoda; class Insecta; order Diptera; family Muscidae; genus Stomoxys; species Stomoxys calcitrans. The sequence goes on from NC_081553.1 coordinate 208,929,807, forward strand.
TGCGAAGTTGGCCACAAATATGCTTTTGTCCATGGAAAGGGTTTTATTTAATTTGTACCAAAGTCGAAAGGCAGATCTCCATTTTGTGTTCTGTGTAACCACCAAAACAGTGGTTAAAAAACAGATATTTACGAAGGATGCACATTTAAGCCAGTAAGGAAAAGCAAAAGTCTGACGCAGCCGACTATATAATACCCTACACCACCTACTGTATGTAGTACTTTTTATATGTAGAACTTATCTCGAAATCTAGTCAGACCTTTAATTGGATACCTATAGAAATATCAAATAGTACCTTGTAAGATTTTCCTATGATAGGACAAAAAATTTGGATTTCCACATCCTTAAAAGGCCTTATGGGATAAAAAAATTATATGGGAGTTATATCGAAATCTGTGCCAATTTTGATGACACATACAGGGACGTCAAATAGAACATCTCATGACCTATATTGTGGAGATGTGACCAGAATTGAGGTTTTCATTGACTTAAAAGGCTACATCGGCTATATATTGGGTTGCCCAAAAAGTAATTGCGGATTTTTTAAAACAAAGTAAATGCTTTTTTTCATAAAACTTAGAATGAAGTTTAATCAAATATAATTTTTTTACACTTTTTTTCTAAAGCAAGCTAAAAGTTACAGCTGATAACTGACAGAAGAAAGAATGTAAGTACAGAGTCACAAGCTGTGAAAAAATTTGTCAACGCCGACTATATTAAAAATCCACAATGAATAGTTTTTTTTTTGGTTTTGGTATTAGGGAGCGTATGATTGCTTTTATTTATGAAGTATGGGGGAGCGTATACTTATTATTATTTATTTTAGTATTATATGGTTGCCCAAAAAGTAATTGCGGATTTTTTAAAAGAAAGTAAATGCTTTTTTTCATAAAACTTAGAATGAACTTTAATCAAATATACTTTTTTTATACGTTTTTTCTAAAGCAAGCTAAAAGTAACAGCTGATAACTGACAGAAGAAAGAATGCAATTACAGAGTCACAAGCTGTGAAAAAATTTGTCAAAGCCGACTATATGAAAAATCCGCAATTACTTTTTGGGCAAGCCAGAAATAGGTAGCTTTAGTGTATTTCCCATTGTAAAAAGTAATTTTAGTACCCTTCTGCAACAAAAAGCGAAGTTACCTCCAAAAAAGGGGAAGTAAAGAGCTCTTTTCCAAAAAAAATACCCTTAGCCAAAAACGAAGGCGTTACTTGAGTACTCCTTCAGAGGTATTTTTAAAACCGTCTCCCAACGGAAAGGGTACTAAACTTTCCCGATTGGGTAACTATAATGCCCTTAAAGAAAGGGTTAATCAAGTACCCTTTTCCAAAAAAAAGGTAACTTGAGTACCATTTACAAACGGAAAGGGAAGTTTTAGTCCCCTTTTCCAATGGAAAGGGTGGTGTAAGTAGCCTTTTATAATGGAAAGTGTAGTGTTTTTATACCCACCACCGAAGGATGGGGGTATATTCATTTTGTCATTCCGTTTGCAACACATCGAAATATCCATTTCCGACCCTATAAAGTATATATATTCTTGATCAGCGTAAAAATCTAAGACGATCTAGACATGTCCGTCCGTCTGTCCGTCTGTCTGTTGAAATCACGCTACAGTCTTTAAAAATAGAGATATTGAGCTGAAATTTTGCACAGATTCTTTTTTAGTCCATAAGCAGGTTAAGTTCGAAGATGGGGTATATCGGACTATATCTTGATATAGCCCCCATATAGACCGATTCGCCGATTTGGGCTCTAAGGCCCATAAAAACCACATTTTTTATCCGATTTCGCTGAAATTTGGGACAGTGAGTTGCGTTAGGCCCTTCAACATCCTTCGTCAATTTGGTCCAGATCGGTCCAGATTTGGATATAGCTGCCATATAGACCGATACTCCGATTTAGGGTCTTAGGCCCACAAAAGTCACATTTATTATTAGATTTTAATGAAAATCGGGACAGTGAGTTGTGTTACACCCTTCCACATCCTCCGTCAATTTGGCCCCGATCGGTTCAGATTTGGATATAGCTGCCATATAGACCGACCCTCCGATTTAGGGTCTAAGGCCCATAAAAGCCACATTTTTCATCCGATTTCGCCGAAATTTGGGACAGTGAGTTGTGTTAGGCTCTTCAACATCCTTTGTCAATTTGGCCCAGATCGGTTCAGATTTGGATATAGCTGCCATATAGACCGATTTCTTGATTTAAGGTTTTGGGCCCATAAAATGCTCATTTATTGTCCAATGTCGCGGAAATTTGGGACAGTGAGTTAAGTTAAGCCCATTGATATCCTTCGTCAATTTAACATAGCTCGGTCCAGATTTAGATATAGCTGCCATATAGACCGATATCTAGGTTTTAGGTTTTGGGGCCATAAAGGACGCATTTATTGTCCGATGTCGCTGAAATTTGAGACAGTGAGTTTAGTAAGGCTCTTCGACGTCCGTCTTCAATTTGGCCCAGATCGGTCCAGATTTGAATATAGCTGCCATATAGACCGATCCTCCGATTTAAGGTTTTGGGCCCATAAAAGAGGCATTTATTGTCCGATTTCGCCGAAATTTGGGACAGTGCTTTGTGTTAGGCTCTTCGACATTTTTGTGCAACTTGGCCGAAATTGGTCCAGATTTGGATATAGCTGCTATGTAGACCGATATCTCGATTTAAAACCATTGTCCCATAAAAAGCACATTTATAATCCGATTTCATTGAAATTTGACACAGTAACTTAGTTTAGGATTTTCGACATCCGTGTCGTATATGGTTCAGACCGGTTTATTTTTAGATATTGCTACTGTACTTATTAGTATTTGGTCCAAATCGGAATATATTTTGATATAACTGATATGGGACAGAAGGTATGAAATTTTCAACGAATTTTGATGAAAGGTGGTTTACATATATATCCGAGGTGGTGGGTATCCAAAGTTCGGCCCGGCCGAACTTAACGCCTTTTTACTTGTTAAACTTTCCAAAAGAAAATGTAGTTTTAGTACCCTTTCTCTAACGACAGGGTAGTTTTAGTACCATTGCCCTAAGGCAAGGATAGTTACAGTACAAATTCCCTAAGGAGAGGACAGTTTGAGTATCATTTCTCTAAGCAGGAGGAAGTTTAGTAACCTTTCCCTAGGGTAGTTTAAGTACCCTTTCTCTAGGATTGTTTTAGTACCCTTTCATTGGGGCAAATTTAGTACCATTTCACCAGGGTAGTTTCAGAACATTTTCCCTAGGATAGTTTTAGTACCATTTCCCTAGGGTAGTTTTGGTTTTCTTTCCATAGGGTAGTTTTAGTACTCTTTCACTGGTGTAGTTTTTGTAAGCTTTCCCTAGGGTAGTTTAGGTACCCTCCCCCTAGGGAAAGGGTAGTTTTACTACCCCCTTTTTTAAGGAAAGGCTAGTTTGGTTAACTTTAACTAAGGAAAGTCTAGTTTGCTATACTTTAACTAAGGAAAATTGGGTTTTAAAACCGCTTTCACCAGGGAAAGGGTAATTTTTGTACACTTTAGGAAAGGGTGTGTAAACTACCCTTTCCTTAAGGAAAGGGAAGTTATGGTATCCATTCCCAAGAATAGGGTAGTTTTAGTACCCTTTGCCAAGGAAAGGTTAGTTTTAGTACCCATTCCCGTAGGAAAGAATATTTTTAGTACCCTTTCCCCTAGGAAGGGGTAGTTTTATAACCCATTCTCCTAGGAAGGGCTAGTTTGAGTACCCTATCCACCCACAAAAGAGTAGTTTAAGTACCCTTTCCCCGAGGAGAAAGTAATTTTAGTACCCATTTCTCTTTGAAAGGTTACTTTTAGTATACTTTTCCCCCAAAGGAAAGGTTAGTTTTAATACTGCTTTGCAAAAGAATGTGAAGTTTTAGCACATTTACCTAAGAAAAGGATATTTTTGGAGCCCATTCCTTAAGAAAGGGCAGTTTTATTAATCTATCCCTGAAGAAAGCATGGTTTTAGTACCCTGAAGAAAGGGTGGTTTTAGTACTCTTTCCCTAAGGAAAGACTAGTTTTAGTACCCTCTCCCCAGTCCTTAAGAAAGGGGAGTTTTATTAATCTATCCCTAAAGAAAGGAGGGTTTTAGTACCCTGAAGAAAGGGTGGTTTTAGTACCCTTTCCCTAAGGGTACTAGGGAGAGGGTAGTTTTAGTACCCTCTCCCTCGGTTAGGTTAGGTTAGATTGAAAAGAGGGTGTAGATATTAATCTGCCGCATGCTACCATAGACATACGCCTTAGCCAGTTATCGGCTTGTTGCGCGCCCTAAAAATCTATGAAGTAACCTCGAAACAGAAAAACTATGTTAGGAATTCCCTGCTACTTACAAAATCCTAAACTGTTTTCAATACCACTCCCCTAAGTTGGTTCATGTCTGGTATTGTGTCTCCACCTAAGTGCCGGTATCAGTTAGACGCGAAAGCTGAGCAATGACAAAGTAAATGCTCCAACGTCTCATCATCTTCCCCGCAGCCCTACACATGCTATCACTTGCCGCACCGATTTTACATAAGTGAGCCGTTTGTCCGTGCTTGTGTCCCGTTGTGATACCAACAGCTATACTGACCTTCTTCTCATATTGTTTCAGTAATAGCATCGTCTTCTCACGATCGCCGTCCAACCGAACGTTTCTCTGTTCCACAGGGTTGCATGCGCATTCATAAAATTACTGAGACGTAAGTAAGTACTGGTCATGATGACAGACTGAAGGTTGCCAGCAACGATTTTTGCGGACGCTGTGAGGACATCGAAGAAGAAGAGACTATAGAGCACCTTATGTATGTGTGTCCCGCAATAGCAGTCAGAAGAAGTTCCACTCAAGGTTCTCATTTCGTTGAAAACCTGTCTGATTTAGCGGATGTAAACATTCGCAAGTTTTTGGGCTTTCTAAGGCGATCTGGATGGCTGAAAGGTAGGAACCAGGAAGGCATCTTCCTTCTTCTGTTCCTGTGGTATCACAATGGACGAAAGCGTCTAAGTGAGTCTGATGTTAGACTGCCAGGAATTACACCTAGTTATAGAGCATATTGGGGCGGTGACATCTTCTGTGCAGAACCGCTCGAGCCGCCATTTTCTGCCCCTTCCCTAACCCTGGTTTCAATATCGCACAACATTGTACACCCTTGCACATAGGTCTGCTGCAGTTTTTATCGTTAGCCTTAATTTGTATGCCATTGGGCGCAAAAGTTGCAATAACAAGTAAAAAGGCGTAGGTTCAGTCGGGCCGAACTTTGGATACCCATCTCGTCGTGTATAAACCACCTTTTGTCCGATGTCCCAAATTTCGGCGACATCGGACAATAAATGCGCCTATTATGGCCCAAAACCTTAAATTAAGAGATCGGTCTATATGACAGCTATATCCAAATCTGGACCGATCCGTGCCATATTGCAGAAGCATGACGAGGGGCTTAATTTAACTCACAGTCCCAAATTTCGGCGACATCTGCTAATAAATGCGCCTTTTATGGGCCCAAAGCCTTAAATCGAGAGATCGGTCTATATGACAGCTATATCCAAATCTGAACCGATCTGATCGAAATTGATGAAAGATGTCGAGTGGCCTAACACAACTCACTGTCCGAAATTTCGGCGCCATCGGACAATAAATGCGCCTTTTATGGGCCCAAGACCTTAAATCGAGAGATCGCTCTATATGACAGCTACATCCAAATCTGAACTGATCTGGTCGAAATTGAAGAAAGATGTCGAGTGACCTAACACAACCCACAGTCCCAAATTTCAGCAAAATCGGATAATAAATGTGGCTTTTATGGGCCTAAGGCCATAAATCGGCGGATCGGTCTATATGACAGCTATATCCAAATCTGAACCGATCTAGACCAAATTAAAGAAAGATGTCGAGTGGCCTAACACAACTCACTGTGCCAAATTTCAGCAAAATCGGATAATAAATATGGCTTTTATGGGCCTAAGACCCTAAATCGGCGGATCGGTCTATATGGGGGCTGTATCAGGATATAGTCCGATATAGCCTTTCTTCGAACTTAACCTGCTTGTGGACAAAAAAACGAATCTGTGCAAAGTTTCAGCTCAGTATCTCTATATTTTTAAAGTCTGTAGCGTGATTTTAGCAGACAGATGGATAGACGGACGGACAGACGGACGGACGGACGGACAGACGGACGGACAGACGGACGGACAGACGGACATACGGACAGACGGACGGACAGACGGACGGACGGACAAACGGACGGACAGACGGACGGACAGACGCACGGACAGACGGACGGACAGACGGACGGACAAACAGACGGACGGACAGACGGACGGACAAACAGACGGACGGACAGACGAACGGGTAGACGGACGGATAGACAGACAGACATACGGACGGACGGACCGACGGACGGACAGACCGACAGACGGACGGACAGACGGACGGACAGACGCACAGACAGACGGACAGACAGACAGGCAGGCAGACAGACGGACGGACGGAGAGACAGACGGACGGACAGACGGACGGACGGACGGACAGACGGAGGGACGGTCATACGGACGGATGGGCATACGGACGGACGGGCAGATGGACAGACGCACGGACAGATGGACGGACAGACGGGCAGACGGACAGACGGACGGACAGATGGACGGACGGGCAGACGGACGGACAGACGGAAGGACATACGGGCGGACAGACGGACGGACAGATGGACGGACATGGCTAGATCGTCTTAGATTTTTACGCTGATCAAGAATATTTACACTTTATAGCGTTGGAAATGGATATTTCGATGTGTTGCAAACGGAATGACATAATGAATGTACCTGGGGGTGGGTATATTCATTTTGTCGGTTGTGGGTATAAAAAGTTTTCGTTATCTTCAAATTTCTAGATTTTTAAATTTTTTTTTCCATTTTTTCTCTTAACTTAACTCATCTCGTCACATAGCCACTGTCCCAATATGATGGAGTAAAGATGCATGTCTATTTTACTTGGCTATTCATGTTGCTGGTTAAATACACGCATTAAAGCCATGGGTTGCACATTTACATTTACACTCTGGCACACAGACACTCAGGCAACAGCTCCTTTGCAATCCTTTTTGCCATTTCGGCTACGGAAAACATTCATCCTGCCTAGATGCCTAGATGGCTGTTAGCCTGCTAGCTTGCCTCCCTGCCATGCCATATCCATGGGCAATGTTACTTCAACATCAACGAGCATCCTTTCCATATGTTTTGCCTTTTTGTGCCATTTTTTGGTTGGCTCCCAGCAAAACCGAACCGAACTTTTCGATGTGGAAGCACTAGAACGAGCAGCAAAGTATCACAAAGGGGCTGTTGGTGGCATAAAAAAAAAAACAAAAACGCAGAGCGATAGAGACAACAACATGAAAAAATGAAACAAACCAAAGGAAAAATTGTACCCCGAAAATAATCCCTATGTACTCGTCCTTAGCATACTTCGTGTCAGCAGGATGTTGGGTGTGCGAGTGCGTGTGTGTGTGTGTAGTTCTAGACCATAGTTTCAAAAAGTGATGCTTTTGCTTTTGGTGTTGTCTTATTTTTAATTACCCACACATATCGTCGTAGCACAGCCACACAGCACCACACACTCACATGCATGAGCCTCCTCCGCATGCATGATGAGCGGCAGTGTTCGAATTTTTTTGTTTAATGCGTTCGTATGTGTGCCTGTGAGTGTGTGGTGTTTGCTTTGCTGGGAGGTTAGTCAGCCGCATAAAAACTCTCTTTTCAAAATTATCTTCATGCGAATATGCAAATGTAGTTGTGGCTACATGCATGGCCATACATTTGTATTTAGCTAGAGTGTGTGTGTGTGTGTGTGGGTGTGTGTGTTTTTGAGGCTGCATGATAGTATGTCCTTTCCAAAGCCTTCAATACCTCTAACTTTTATGCACAAACGAGTAGAAATTTGGTCCCAACGCACACACACACACACACATACACACAACACCAACCATGGCAAAATCGTTACTCCAAAAAAAAAAAACAGGGAAATTTATTTTTGGTGTACTATGTGAAAAAAACTATAGAGGTTCGATTTTTCCAAAGGCTAGAAATGTGAACAAACGTTTGGGAGATATTGAGTTGCAATTTGGACATTTTCAGCGGAGGTTATCTAGCGTATTCTTAAGGCCTACTGATAGGTTTGAAATAGGAGAGACATTTTATTTTTTTACAATTTTTTAATAAATTCTGCAGAGACCTATTCTATAAATTGATTGGAAAAAAATTAAAAAAAAAATACTTTTGATTTGTCATCACTCCACTGTTGTCGTACCCTTTATGCTTAAAAATTGTTTTTAACAAAAAATTACTTTTAATTTGTCATCACTCCACTGTTGTCGTACCCTTTATGCTTAAAAATTGTTTTTAGCACTTGCATAGCTTACCCCTTTTTTTGTTGTTGTTTTTGACTGTAGGTGCTATATTGCCTTAACTATACTTCATGGGAACACGCACTCACACACATACACACAAACATGTCTCCTCATGCACAACAGCCTTTATAGGTTTCATTACACACTCGCACACACACACACACACACACACAGGCACGCAGGCACACAAATGTATGGGCCAGCACGAATATAGCCCCATAATGTATGTGCATGTAAATTTTGTGTATTTAAGTCCATAGTTGTTGTTACTAGGACTACAAGTCTAATGTGTGTGTGTGCCATGTGTGCGGGTGTGAAATTGCTAGTATATGTGTGTGTGTCTGTGTGCATTTGTAAACTTTGGTGCTTGCATCGTATTGGTGAATATTTTTTCTTGTTTTTCTAATTTTTTTCCTTTTCTTCTTTTTTAGCTGATTGGTGTATGGCAGCAGAGATGGGGTTAGAGTTTTGTGCGTCCATGGATTAATAATATGGACACACATAAGAAAACATCCACACATACATACCAAAAATTTGTGTATGTGTGTGTGTGAGTGTGCTTGTCAATGCCTATATGTCAATGCCTAAGTGTGTATTAAATTAATACAGAACATGAGCTCATACAAGAGCACTTACTTCTCATTTGCTTTGTAATGAAAGCTTTGCTTGATTTTGATTATTTTTTTTTTTCTTATTTACTAAGCAATATAATTTTCAAGTACATGAAGCATATCGTGCCATAATATCATTAATTTTTTTGGGGTTGTATTCGGAGTATAAAGGTCAATGCTTAGCTGCAGTGTATTCAACCTCGTTATAGGAAAAGTTCCGAGTAGTGATTTATTGCGACATATCGAAACAGGAGTCGAATTTTTGACCTTTCGAAAACAATGTCACAATTATCACCATTTTATTCCGACTAATACACGGCATAGCGAAGCTCTTTATTCAATTTGAAATGTAGTAAAAACGGGCTAAGTTCGGCAGGGCCTCTTGGATACCCACCACCATGGATTGCGCTTAAAATTCTCCTTTATTAACTCATCTTTTGTGTTCGAGTGGAGCGAACGTTTTTGTTATTTTGCTTCATAACAATATTCTACAACTGCTAAGAGGTTGTTATTTTCGAAAAAGAAAATTGCTGCGATAGTGTAAACCAATAAGCGGTTGACGATTTTTGTAGTGGAGCGGCAGCCCAATCCAAAGCAGCGTCGGGAATCCAAAGACCCAGCAGCTGGTACCATGCTGTATCAAGTTCTCTACTACCAAAACCTCGACTGTTGATGCGCCAGCAGCGCCAGGGTTCGCTAGCCACCAAACAGCTGGTCAGCTGGGGCTTTTGGCTAAGACATCGGGTTCGAAATTTCACCTATTTTTATATCCTCCACTATAGGATGGAGGTATACTAAATTCTTCATTCCGTTTGTAACACCTCGAAATATGTGTCTAAGACCCCATATAGTTTATATATTCTTGATCTTCATTCCATTTTAAGTCGATCTAGCCATGTGCGTCCGTCCATCCGTCCGTCTATCCGTCCGTCTGTCCGTCCATCCGTCCGTCTATCCGTCCGTCCATCCGTCCGTCCATCCGTCCATCCATCCGTCCGTCCATCCGTCCATCCATCCGTCCGTCCGTCCATCCGTCCGTCCATCCGTCCGTCCATCCGTCCGTCCATCCATCCGTCCATCCATCCGTCCGTCCATCCGTCCGTCCATCCGTCCGTCCGTCCATCCGTCCGTCCATCCGTCCGTCCATCCGTCCGTCCATCCGTCCGTCCATCCGTCCGTCCATCCGTCCGTCCATCCGTCCGTCCATCCGTCCGTCCATCCGTCCGTCCATCCGTCCGTCCATCCGTCCGTCCATCCGTCCGTCCATCCGTCCGTCCATCCGTCCGTCCATCCGTCCGTCCATCCGTCCGTCCATCCGTCCGTCCATCCGTCCGTCCATCCGTCCGTCCATCCGTCCGTCCATCCGTCCGTCCATCCATCCGTCCGTCCATCCGTCCGTCCATCCGTCCGTCCATCCATCCGTCCGTCCATCCGTCCGTCCATCCGTCCGTCCATCCGTCCGTCCATCCGTCCGTCCATCCGTCCGTCCGTCCGTCTGTCTGTCGAAGGCACGCTAACTTTCGAAGGAGTAAAACTAGGCGCTTGAAATTTTGCACGAATACTTTTTATTAGCGTAGGTCGGTTGGGATTGTAAATGGGCCAAATCGGTCCTTTTTATGAGATATCTGCCATATAAACCGATCTTGGGTCTTGACTTCTTGAGCCTCTAGAGGGCTCAATTGTTATCCGGTTTAGCTGAAATTTTGCACGACGTGTTTCGTTACGATATCCAACAACTGTGACAAGTATGGTTCAAATCGGTTCATAACCTGATATAGCTGCCATATAAATCGATCCGGGGTCTTGACTTCTTGAGCCTCTAGAGGGTGCAATTCTTATCCGATTGAAATGAAATTTAGCACGCCGTGTTTTGCTATGACTTCCAATAGGTGTGCTAAGTTTGGTTCAATTCGGTCAATAACCTGATATAGCTGCCATATAAACCGATCTGGGGTCTTGACTTCTTGAGCTTCTACAGGGAGCAATTACAATCCGATTTGGCTGAAATTTTGCATGACGTATTTTATTGTGACTTCCAACAACTGTGATACGAATGGTTCAAATCGATTCATAACCTGATATAGCTGCCATATAAACCGATCTGGGGTCTTGACTTCTTGAGCCTCTACAGGGAGCAATTCCTATCCGATTTGGCTGAAATTTTGCACGACGTGTTTTGCTATGACTTCCAATAGGTGTGCTAAGTTTGGTTCAATTCGGTCAATAACCTGATATAGCTGCCATATAAACCGATCTGGGGTCTTGACTTCTTGAGACTCTAGAGGGCGCAATTCTTATCCGATAGGAATGAAATTTTGCACGACGTGTTTTGCTATGACTTCCAATAGGTATGCTAAGTTTGGTTCAATTCGGTCCATATCTTGGTATAGCTGCCATATAAACCGATCTGGGGTCTTGACTTCTTGAGCCTCTACAGGGAGCAATTCCTATCCGATTTGGCTGAAATTTTGCACGACGTATTTTGTTATGACTTCCAACAACTGTGTTAAGAATGGTTCAAATCGGTTCATAGCCTGATATAGCTGCCATATAAACCGATCTGGGGTCTTGACTTCTTGAGCCTTTAGAGGGCGCAATTCTTATCCGATTTGGCTGAAATTTTGCATGACGTATTTTATTGTGACTTCCAACAACTGTGATACGAATGGTTCAAATCGATTCATAACCTGATATAGCTGCCATATAAACCGATCTGGGGTCTTGACTTCTTGAGCCTCTACAGGGAGCAATTCCTATCCGATTTGGCTGAAATTTTGCACGACGTGTTTTGCTATGACTTCCAATAGGTGTGCTAAGTTTGGTTCAATTCGGTCAATAACCTGATATAGCTGCCATATAAACCGATCTGGGGTCTTGACTTCTTGAGACTCTAGAGGGCGCAATTCTTATCCGATAGGAATGAAATTTTGCACGACGTGTTTTGCTATGACTTCCAATAGGTGTGCTAAGTTTGGTTCAATTCCGTCCATATCTTGGTATAGCTGCCATATAAACCGATCTGGGGTCTTGACTTCTTGAGCCTTTAGAGGACGCAATTGTTATCCGATTGAAATGAAATTTTGCACGCCGTGTTTTGCTATGACTTCCAATAGGTGTGCTACGTTTGGTTCAATTCCGTTCATATCTTGGTATAGCTGCCATATAAACCGATCTGGGGTCTTGACTTCTTGAGCCTCTAGAGGTCGCAATTCTTATCCGATTGGAATGAAATTTTGCACGACGTGTTTTGTTATGATATCCAAAAACTGTGCCAAGTATGGTTAAAATCGGTTTATAACCTGATATACCTGCCATATAAACCGATCTGGGGTCTTGACTTCTTGAGCCACTAGAGGACGCAATTGTTATCCTATTGGAATGAAATTTTGCATGAGGTGTTTTGTTACGACTTTCAACAACTATGCTAAGTATGGTTCTAATCGGTCCATATCCTGGCATAGCTGCCACACAAACCGATTGGTGGTCTTGACTTCTTGAGCCATTAGAGGACGCAATTATTATCCGATTTAAACACTTTACCCTTATTTGAAATTTTTAATTGTCGAACGTACTCTGTTCAATTTTCACATACATAAAAAAAATTGTGGAAATTTTACAAAAAAATGTTTGAATAAATATTTTTTCGGTCAAATGCATAGCATTTCCCAATCCCAACATGTTACCAAGAGCCAAAAATGCTTAAAACTGCTTTGCGTTACAAAATTTTGCACTAACCTGAGGACACATTTTGCATTGATATTTACGACCGGTACCACCAGCACCTCCGCCCAGGGAGGCGCCAATTTTTGTTGCATTAATGGGCTGAGGAACAACAAGAAGGGCAGATGCCGCCGAACCATGATGGCCCACGTGATTTCCATGATGACCACCACCCGCTGAGCCCAGGACACTGCCACCTGCAAGAAGCGAATAGAAAAGAAATCAGAAGGGAGAGTAGCTTAAAAATTTAGTTTAACCAGGTTTGGGGGCTTTAATATCCCTATTGCCAGCCAATAAGACTTTCAACACTATGTCGAACAACAAAAATTGTCTTACCTTGTGGTGTAACCGCATGATGGTCCAAACGATTGTCATCAATGAAATGACCTAAAAGTGAAGACAACAGAAAACAAAGACATTTGGTTTAGAAAAATCTTAACGAAACAAGCCTAACTAACAAGGCAATTAATAATAATGATGTTAAGATTCCTTCCATCGATTGGACAGTCAGTCGCTCGGTGCATCGCTGCAAACGCTGTTGTTTGCCACAATGAGTCTGTCAGAGCGTTCTTCATTCGTTCAGGTTCACATAAATCATTGGGCCTAGCTGTAGGTTAAGTGTGTCAAACTGCGGCTGAAAGTGCCTGCAACATGGACCAAAGACGATGCGACGATGGCAGCGACAGGCAAGATTAAAAATTGATGCCGCTGGCGCCACCTATTGAGCATCCATGTTTGGCCATGATGCCGATGGTTTCGCGAGCATCATATTTTGCCACAAAAGCAACATGGAAGCTTCATTGGCCACCATTGCCTATTTGTCCATTGGTTGTCGAGCATTTGAAGGCGGTTTCCTTTGTGTTGATGGCTGGCATGGCCCCCAATATCTGTCGCTGGGCAAACGTGCGTGAGCTGAGTTGACATCAAAGGCTTTGTTTTTGTGTTTTTGTTTTTTTTTTTTTTTTTGATGGCTTCCATCGCCTACACCGAATAGTTTTAGCCATGTCGACATCACCTAGGCCTCCTCTAACGTTGCTGGCACACAGAATGAGCAATGGAATTGCACAAAACGAGTTGGTGAACACATTCGAACGGTGTTACGTTCGCTTTTCATTTTCGTTTTTCATTGCCCCTCCACTGCAATGCAATTGTCCAATCGTTTGGACTTTTGTGTTTTAATTAAAGTTTTGTTTTTAAGGCATTAGTTATGGTTTTGCCATAAATGGGCTGCCAGGATGGTCATTGACAATGGACACACTTGGTATGTGGCCGTTGATTATTGCCTTTGTTTGGTGGCTAAATTAGATTGTGTTTGAAATTTTCGGTAGCCGCCAACATAGCAAATGGGTGAGAAATACATGTTCGGTATTGGTGTGTAATTTTAAACTTCGGATATCTAAGAACTTAGTTTTGACCATAGGCAGGCTAAATTAGAGGATGGACTAGGTATGAATTAAGGCCTCATGTTGCCCAAAGGCTACCTTAGGGCAGAGATTACTACTGTCAGCCTATGACGCTGAAAGCCTGTGTTCGAATCCTGAAAAGAACATTAGAAAAACGTTTTTCAGCGTTAGTTTTCTTCTCTCAATGCTTGCGACATTTGTGAGGTACTATGCCATTCAAAGAAGCCATGTAAAAACTTCTCTCAAAGATCACAGATTTGCTTATGAAACACAACAGGGCAGTCTAAGCTTGACAACAGGGTTATCTAAGAAAAGCAACCCAGCGTTGTTGATTTTCTTAGAAAACCCTGTTGTCAAGCTTAGACTGCCCTGTTGTGTTTCATAAGCAAATCTGTGGTCTTTGAGAGAAGTTTTTACATGGCTTCTTTGAATGGCATAGTACCTCACAAATGTCGCAGTCAGAAAACTAACGCTGAAACTTTTTTTTCTCATGTTCTTGTCAGGATTCGAACACAGGCGTTCAGCGTCATAGGCTGACATAGTAATTTCTGCCCTGTTGTGTAGACTCCCCTGTTGTTTTTCATAAGCAAATCTGTGGTCTTTAGAGAAGTTTTTACATGGCTTCTAATCTAGAAATCAGGATCGACTTAGCAAACGACGTCGTCCCAACGGGGTTGTCAAAGAAAGACGGCACAACTGTCTAAGCAAGACTCCGGGGTTGCCTAAACAAGACTCAAGGGTTATCTAATCAAGACTCAGGGGTTGCCCAAGCAAGACGCAAGGGTTGCTCTATCATTATGACAGTAGTCCTTAGGGAATGTAGTATGGTCCTCTATGAAAGACGTCTATGTAATAAGGTTGCCCCGGCAAGACGAGAAGGTCGTCCAACTATGTTGACAGAGTAGTCTATGCAAAACTTTATGGTTGTCAAGTCGACAGAGCTGTCTATCACAATAATATCAGCGAAATCATATGTTAACCTCAGCAAGACAACAGAGTTGTCTCAGCATGACGACAGGATTGTTTTACCAAGACGAGAGGGTTGTCTCAGCAAAACTACAAAGTTGGCTCATCATGACAACTGGGTCGTCATAGGAAGACGAGAGGGACGTCTCAGCCAGATGACAGGGTTGTTTAAGCAAGATAAAAGGCAAGACAACTGGGTCATCGCAGCAAGGTGCAAGACAGGGTTGTCTTAGAAAAGATGTCGTCTCACCAAAACGACAGGGTCGTTTAAGAAAAACGACAGGGTCGCTTCAGCGAAACGAAAGGATCGCTCTAACAAAACGACAGTGTAGTCTAAGCGAAACGACAGAGTCGTCACATCAACAAGACGACAGCTTTAATTTAGGAAGACGACAGGGTCGCCTAAGCAATGCGGAAGATGTAGTTATACAAAACGACAGAGTCTCCACAATACGGCAGGATCATTTCAGCCAGACAAAAGCGAAATGAAAGAATCGTTTTACCAAACGACAGTGTCGTCTAAGCGAAACGACAGAGTCGTCACATCAACAAGGCAACAGCTTTAACTTAGGAAGACGACAGGGTCTCCTAAGCAGTGGGGAAGGTTTAGTTGTACAAAACGACAGAGTCTCAACAAGACGGCAGGATCATTTCAGCCAAACAACAGGGTCGTCAGTAAAGCAGAAGATTCGGTTATACAAATGACAGGGTCTAAGCAAGTTGACAAGTTTGTCACAGCTAGATGACAAAGTCGTCTCAGCAGAGCCATAAGGTCGTCTGAGCAACGCGAAAGGGTCGTTTAAGCAAGATGACAAAGTCATTTAAGCAAGACGATGGGGTCGTCGACGGAGTCGTTTGAGCAACACAGGGTCGTCTAAGCATTATGACAGTGTCGTTTCAGCAAGACGACAGAGTCTTTAAAGCAAGATGACAGGGCCGTCTTAGCTAGACCACAGGGTTGTCTAAGCGAAACGACAGAGTCGATTAAGCAAGACGTCAGAGTCGTCTAAGCGAAACGACAGAGTCGTTTAAGCAAGGCGACAGGGTTGTTAAAGCAAGATAACAGGGTTGTATAAGGAAGACGATAAAGTCATACAACAGGATCGTATAAGGTAGACGATTGGATCGTCTAAGCAAGACAGCAGTATCGTTTAAGCGGGACGACAGGGTCGTCTAAGTGAGACGACAGAGTCGTCTAAGCGAGACGACAGGGTCATCTAAGCGAGACGACAGGGTCGTCTAAGCGAAACGACAGGGTCGTCTTAGCGAGTCGACAGGGTCGTCTTAGCGAGTCGACAGGGTCGTCTAAGCGAGACGACAGGATCGTCTAAGCGAGACGACAGGGTCGTCTAAGCGAGACGACAGGGTCGCCGAAGCAAAAAGACAGAGTCGTTTAAGCAAAATAACAGATCGGATAAGGAAGCCGTTAGGGTCGTCTAAGCAAGTCCTCAGGATCGTCTAAAGAAGACGATAGAGTCGTCTAAGGAAGACTACAGGATCGTCTAAAGTAGTGTCGTCTTAGTAAGACAGCAAAATCATCTAAGCAAGACGATAGGGTCGTCTATGCAAGACAACGAGTTGTAAAGCGACAGAGTCATAAAGCGAAAGAGTCGTAAAGCGACAGAGTCGTAAAGCGACAGAGTCGTAAAGCGACAGAGTGGTAAAGCGACAGAGTCGTAAAGCGACAGAGTCCTAAAGCGAGAGGAAAGAGTCGTAAAGCAAGACGACAGGGTTGCCTAAGCAAGACGATAAGGTCGTCTACGCAAGACAACAGGGTCGTCTAAGCGTGACAACAGGGTCGTCAAAGTAAAACGACAGGGTCGCCAAAGCAAGGCAGCAGGATCGTCTAAGCAAGACGATGGAGTCGTTCAAGCAAGATAACAGGATCGTATAAGGAAGACGACAGGGTCATCTAAGCAAGAAGAAAAGGTCGTCTAAGCAAGAGAACAGGGTCGTCAAAGCAAAACGACAGGGTCGTCTAAGCAAGACGACAGGATCGTTTAAGCAAAACGACAGACGGGTCGTCTAAGCAAGACAGCAGGATCGTATAAGGAAAACGACAGGGTTGTCTAAGCAAGACGACAGACTCGTTTGAGCAAGACGACAGGGTAGTCAAATCAAGACGATAGGGCCGTGTACGTAAGTCGACAAGGTCGTCTATGCGAGACGACAGAGTTGTAAAGCGAGACGACAGAGTCGTAAAGCGAGAAGACAGAGTCGTAAAGCGAGAAGACAGAGTCGTAAAGTGAGACGACAAAGTCGTAAAGCAAGACGATAATAGGCATTATAGATATTTAGACAGATTTTAATATTTTTTTTTTTTTATAAACAAAAATTAAATCTGAAAACTGCCCTTTTATTTCAAGTTCTTCAACTAACCAGCGCTATTCTCGTATATCAGCTAAAACGATTAACATAACATGTTCACTAAACAATTTAAATGAATTTTCTTCACTAAGCTATACAAAATACAAACAAAAAAATATCCCAAACAAGCAACAACAACCATCCTATGTGAATCTTGTCATCATTGCTAAGAAGAAAAAAAAACTCAGCAAACCGAAAACGATCGATTATCAGCATTTTGCAAACCGTATCTATTCTCAAGTTGTTATAATCTTGATCTTCTTCCTCGTCTTTGTTTAACACTGATATCATCTTTCCACAACTGAGGTAAAGACTGACTAAAGCAACAGCCATTTGGATGGCGAAGAAGACGACGATGTGGAAAGGGGCTACCGTCCATTGATTTAATCTTCTATGGATGATCTTAAAATGTTAACAAGCCAACGAGATTGTGTTTTTTCTTCTGTTTGGTTTATTCTTCCTCCCAGATGTAGGAAAACATTTTGGCTTAAACGTTTTTGAAAATGTAAGTCGAGATTGTCTCAATACACTGGGGAGGTCTACAACATTTACTCATGTCACTTGTTGGTTTTGTTAGTGGAGGATTATGTGCTTTATTTAAGCAGGGGCGTATGGTTGAAAAGGAGGGGGGGGGTTAAAATAACCCTTGTGTTGGCAGATAAAAGGTTTTTTTGAATAAAATTTTGGAAAAGCGAGGACAAATATTGAGGACAAAGTGGTCCTATACGGTGACAGGGTCGTCCAAGTGTGACAACAAATCTGGAAAGAAACCATGTCGTGAACACAGATTCAAAAAGTCGATTGAGTGCCTTAAACAAGAATACAGGGTCGTTTCGGCGAACAACTTGGGCGTCTAAGAAATACGACTGGGTTGTATCAGGAAGGCGATGGAGTTGTATAATGAAGACAACAGAATTGTCTCAGCAAGACGACAGAGTTGTCTAAGCTAATTCTACAAGCATGTTGAGAGCGAGGTCGACTCAAATTCAGACAGGATAGTCTAAAAAAAAGACAGGGTCATTAAAAAAAAAGAAAATTGAAGGACTTCTTTAAAAAGACCGGATATTCTCAAAAGAATATAGGGTTATCTTAAAAGAAGACAGGGCCGATCTGAAAAAAGGTAGGGTGGTCTTAAAACGAGACGGACTCATCTTAACAGAAAGCATGTTTAAAAGAAAACAGGGCCATCTTAAACGAAGCCAGGGCTGCTTTATATAAGACACGATCATCATTAAAAGAAGACAGGGTCGTCTTAAAAGAAGACAGGGTTGCTTTTAAATAAGACCGGGTCGTCCTAAAAACGTCGTAAAAGCGTCGACTTAAAAACGGACAGGGTGGTCTTAAAAGAAGACAGGGTTGACTTTAAAGAAAACAGGGTTGTCTTTAAAGAAGACAGGGTTGCCTAAAATGAAGACAAGGTTCTATTAGAAGAAGACAGGGTCGTCTTAAAACCAAGACATCGACAGGATTGTCTTAAAAGAGGACAGGGTGGTCTTAAAAGAAGACAGGGCTGACTTAAAAGAAGACAGGGTGGTCCTAAAAGAAGACAGGGTTATCCCAAAATACGACAGTGCTGTCTCAAGGAAAGAAAGCAGGGTCATCTAAAAAGAAGCAAAAACAGAAGAACAGAAGTCAAGATCTTCTGAAAAGAGGACAGGAAGCTCTTAAAAGAAGACAGGGTTGTCTTAAAAGAAGACAGGGTTGTCTTAAAAGAAAACATGGTTGTCTAAAGGAAAAGAAAAACAGAAGACGGCATTGCCTCAAAATAAGACAGGGTGTTGTTAAAGAAATATGGGGTCATCTTGAAAGGTCGTGGAAGACAGGGTTGTTTTAAAATGCGACAGACTTGTTTAAAGCCACGAAAACAGGGTCGCTTTAAAAGAAGACAGGGTTCCCAAAAAAGAGGACAGGCTCCCCAAAAACAGAATTGTCTAAACAAGACAACAGAGTTGTTTAAGAAAAACAACGGAGTTATATAAGCCAGAACACAGACTTGTCCGACATTAACAAGGCTACAGGCTCGTCTAAGCAAGTCGGCGGGACCATGCTTAAGCATGTCAAGGAGACCATTAAAGAGAAACAAAAGCCAGATAAAAATAACTACAGGCAAACAGACAATGTTGTCTAAACAATGAGAAAGAGGGGAAACTAAAGGTACTAAGGAAGCAGAGCAGTAGGCTCTTTAACAAGGCGAAGAGGGAGGAAGGACACGTCAGAGTGCTGAAACAAATCATGTGAGGCCCTAGGCAGGTTCTAGTAGGAGACTGGGAGAGCGAAGAGGAGTTCCTGGGGGAAATTCTGTGAAGATTAAGAGGGCACTAGTGAAGCATCTACATTGCTCAAAGTGCTCCCCAAGGATTTTGGCTCTCCAAGCTCTCTGAGGAGAAAAGACGAAACTCACACCAACAACAACCAAGAGACAGTGTAACTATTGATGGGGACACATTTTCCAAGGCAGCCAGGAAGAGGATAACGATCAGGACATCGTTATACCCACAAGGACTAAATTCATGGAAGAACTTATCCGTTACATCTTTGCCGAGGTGGAGATAGTGTGGGCGTTTCACACCTTTCAAACGGGATAATCCCGCTGCTGCAAGAGTCTTTTGGGGTCACTCTGCCATAACTGAAACGGATTTTTAGGGGAAGCCTGGTACTGTACCACATAGCTTTGGCATTGAGGGAGGTTGTTTATCGCTTGGGCAGGAAAGAAAACCACAGTACTGCGAAGAATAATAGGCCAATCTGGCAGCCATGGTTTTTACTTTAAATACTGGAAAGACTGGTAGACCTGAAGGTGAGGGAGGGATTGCGCCGGAGAATTTCAGTGGGACACAACGTGTATACCTGTAGGTTAGGTTGGTGGTGACGGCCCTACATGAAATGGCAAGAGAGGTTGAGATGCCTCTCCAAAAAAGGAGTAAACGATGGCGCCCTTCATCGATATTGAGGGGCATTTAACAACACGGGAGAGAATAGCTTGTCCATCTATGACGTTGAACGCTTGGGTTCAAATCCTGGTGCGAATATCAGAAAATAATTTTTAGTGGTAGTTATCCCCACCTATTGTTGGCGACATTCGTGAGGTACTTTGCCAAGTAGAAACTTCTCCCAAAAGATGTTTCGCTCTGCGGCACGCCATTCGGTTTCGGTTATTAAAACAAGGCTCCTAATAAGTGAGCTTAACTTGAATCGGACAGCACTCGGTGATATGTGAGAAGTTTGTCGCTGTTCCTTAATGGAATTTTCGTGGGCAAATTGGCATATTTTTACAATGAGGAGATAGGGTGGATAGTCGCCGCCCTGGTACCCAAAGTGATCCACCCGAGTACTTCCCGATAGACGGATAATATGCTTCGGAGCAGGAAATTTAAGGCGGTCTTGGGAAAAAGTGTGGTAAGAAGGCGGGTGACAAGGGAAACGCCTTATGGTCGAATTTTCTCGCCGATTCTCTGCAGGGTAGTGGTCAAAGAAGTTCTAGAGGATTCCAACGGAGACGACGGGAGACTGATCGCATATGCGGACGGTGTCGTCTTATTCATTTTAGGCAGATTTCTCTCAACAATCAGCGAATCTATGGAAAGTTCGGCGTGGAGGTTGCCAAAATGGGCTAAGGACTAACCCAAGGAAGACCAAGCTAGAACTCTTTGCTCGGAGAGATATCGGATTTTAGAGTCCCGTCTTTGTACCGGACCACACTAAAGCCGACAAAGTCCATGCAAAAAAACTTCTCCCCATAGAGGTGTCGCATTGCGGCACGCCATTTGAACGCGGCTATGAAATGGAGGTATGGGACCTCCTTGAGTTTAAAACTTAAATCGTACACCAATCTGAGAAGTTTGTCACTATTCTGAAATGAAATGTTCATGGGCAAATTTGAAATTCTCGATTCGAAACTGTCCTGAAAAACGAATACGACGGAAAGGTGCTGAAAGGCTCTGTGGACCTTCTAATCCTGCGAAGGGATGTTTGTGGTGATTCAGCCCGAGGATATACTGGATGTACTCAGCCATTGTGAGACCAGATCTATTACCATATGGAGCATTGGCATGGTGGAAATGTGGACTGTGGAAAAGTGTACACGAACCAGGAAACTTCGAAAGGTGCAAAGATTGGCCTGCCTCACGCCACAGGCGGCTTTGGATGCAATGCTGATTATGCAACCTGCTGAGGCCTATTTTGGGGGCTGCGCTGCTAAAGCAGCGCTTAACTGAAGGAACTTGGCATGCTGAGAGAAGGCAGACACGGCCATTGCTTTATTCTGGATGCAGGGGGTAGGCTGAGTAGGGTTCAGACTAACTAACTAACCAAGACCGATTAGAGAAAGGATGTTTCCGATTTGCTTTCCTGAAGGGAGGAGTTTTTGAGTTGGATGAGACGTCGGTCTTCTATGACGGCTATAGGATGGAGTCAGCGACGGGAATGGGGCTCACTAGACAGTGGTATACCAGTTAGACTGCCGGATAGGTGGTCTTTCAGGCAGAGGAATCCGGAGATTTTTTTTGGGTTAGGATGGGATAATGCATTACGTATGCGACAAGTAGAGAACAAAATATACTGGTTGTCGATTTTTGTACAAATTTCTAGTACACTCCACTCTGTTATCTTTCCCATAATTTCCCCAGACAAAAGGGTAATATCCGTTATAGTGCCATGGCACCCAGGTCGTCTAAGTTTGGCACGTTTCTGCTGTTTACAACGAGTAAAACAGTTCTTGCGGCCATGTCTAGAACTCGTCTTCCTCTTGAGTTTGTCGTTGGCATGCCCCATTATTTTGCTCGAGACATGAAATCGCCAGCTACTATGTAATGCCCGTCTTATTTTCGCAATGTGTCTTTGATTGTGAAATAGTAGCTAGCAGGGATCTGGAGAAAGGTCCTACCACCTTCGAAAGTGAAGTGGCCTCCTCAACGCCATAAATACGAAAACAATGAGGTCAAAGTGCGCACCGGAGTGTTTGTGGGCCTTGAACGGGCTCGTGGGTATGATGTTGTGTTGGCCTGGATTCCCGCACTCGTCGGCGTTCTTGGGAATGAAAGGGCAGACAAGTATGCCAGGGGGGATTCTTCCCGACATTTAGACCAGTGGCCGCTAGAGGGAGCCCTAGTAGAGGAGATGGCCAGTGCGGAGGCGGTGGCGCGATCTGTGGATGGATATCAGACTGCCAGAACACTCTGGCCACTTGTTGACCAGAAGCGGACAATGGAGTAGCTGGCACTTGATAAGGGCTCACTGAGTACGATTGAAGTCGAAGTCATAATCGGACACCAAGCACTATCTTGATGAGGATGAGAAGGATACAATCAAACTTGAAACGGTTTAATTTGGGCTTTGTTATCATTGGTCCCCAACTTCTTTCTACGCCCCTGCTCTACCTAGTACTAACTACAATTGCTACTGCATTTACCTTCTCAGGTTTTAGTTTGCATGTTTCCCCCACCCCAAAAACACACACACACACACACTGTGCTTTCGAGTGTGTGAATTTATAAGGCACACATTCCTACATACTCGCACATCTATAAGGTTTTGTTTTTTCTCCTACATTATGGAATTTATGTTAACAAGTTGTAAGCATCGCATCTGCTGTTGTAGAAATATCTTGTCTCGTTTATTTAGTTTACGGTGACAACAACAATTTCTTCTATTAGCTTTTACAACATGTTTGGCATTATTTTTTAATTGAGGATTGTCCTATCCGCTATCAAGTTTCTGGCAATACAATAGAAGTCACCTACAAGTTGGCTGCTCGACTTTGGCTGTATCAAATTTCTTTTAACATAGGCTAGCCTTCATGCGGATGGTTTATGTGACGCATAGGTTACAAGGGTCATGAAGAGTAGATGAAAAAGAGTTGTTAGGAGAGGAAAGAATACAAATGAAGTCATTTATGATGAAGGGAAATGGGAAGTTCAGTTGGGCTTCGAAGAAAGCTAAATTATTTTATCAAAAAAAAAAAAAATTAGCCAAAAATGGCACCATCAATCATCAATTTCTTGTATATCAGACTTTGATAAAATTTTTATGATTTCAATCACTCGAAAGATGTGATTGTCTATGAGAGAATCCAATAGATAACGTATAAATTAAATAATTGTATTTTTAAGATTTATGCGGATATTAAAATTCTTACCTTTTTGTAGATTATTATGGTGATCATTCATTTTTGTCTGTAAAGGAAAATAGAAAAAAGTCATTAAAAGTGTACAGAGTTCGCTCTTGAGCTGCTATTAGTATGGATTTTTCAATTTCCGTCACTTGTATGAGGTGACTGACTGACTGACTGATTGACTGAGTGACTGACTGACTGACTGACAGACTGACTGACTGACTGACTGACTGACTGACTGACTGACTGACTGACTGACTGACAGACTGACTGACTGACTGACTGACTGACTGACTGACTGACTGACTGACTGACTGACTGACTGACTGACTGACTGACTGACTGACTGACTGACTGACTGACTGACTGACTGACTGACTGACTGACTGACTGACTGACTGACTGACTGACTGACTGACTGACTGACTGACTGACTGACTGACTGACTGACTGACTGACTGACTGACTGACTGACTGACTGACTGACTGACTGACTGACTGACTGACTGACTGACTGACTGACTGACTGACTGACTGACTGACTGACTGACTGACTGACTGACTGACTGACTGACTGACTGACTGACTGACTGACTGACTGACTGACTGACTGACTGACTGACTGACTGACTGACTGACTGACTGACTGACTGACTGACTGACTGACTGACTGACTGACTGACTGACTGACTGACTGACTGACTGACTGACTGACTGACTGACTGACTGACTGACTGACTGACTGACTGACTGACTGACTGACTGACTGACTGACTGACTGACTGACTGACTGACTGACTGGCGAAATGGTACATATTTGCCAAGCGCCAACGGAAAAGACTAGAATAATGTTCTTGGATTCAAATTAAAAAACGTCTCGAAAAAATTAGGTTTGGTAATTTTGCAAAATTGTACCGGAAGTACGACAAATAGTACGTTGAGTACCGCAATTGGTACTATTTGGTACTTTCCTAGTAAATTGAACTAAAGCTCTGAATTTTGGAACTTTGGGGTACACTATAGCAAACTTAATCGGGTGACTATAAGAGTTTTTGGAAATTTGTATATTTAGCACAAACGACTAAAACGAGAATCATAAAGTTTTACATCAATGTTGGTCGTGGGTCATATGGACGGGATACGACAGGATTCGGTGATATTCGTATGTTTAGGTACTAAAAAGTACGAAATGGTCCATATTTGCCAAGCGCGAACGGAAAAGGCCAGAATAATGTTCTTGGGCTCAAATTAAGGAGCGTCTCGAAAAAATAAGGTTTGGTACAAAAGTACCGGAAGTAAGAGAAATGGTACCTTGAGTACCGCAATTGGTATTATTTGTACTTTCTTTGTAAATTAAACTAGAGTTGGAAATTTGTGACAAATTTAATCGAGTGACTATAAGAGTTTTTGTAATTTTGTACATGAAGGTACTAAAAGAAGTACCAAAAAGGTACGAAATGGATGAACTTTGTACAGACCGGATGGATAGAGGTAGAATTTTGAAATTGGACCTAAAGGACATCTGATTCAAAAGGATTAGGGTGAAAAGAAAAAATGGAAATGGATGTATAGTACTGGTAAAGCGATGAAACGTACGTTTAGTACGGCAATTGGTACAATTTGGTACTTTTTGTTCGGATGGACCTAGAGATCTGGAATTTGAAATGTAGGTACAACTAAGAAATATATGATGGGTGGCTAAATGATCTATTCACCATCCGCATATTTTGACCGATTGGGCCGTATTTGGCACAGATGTTGGCAGTCATAGCGGAACGCATCATACAAAATTTGAGCCAAATTGGGTCAAGAAGTCAAATCGGGAGATCGGTTTATATGGGAGCTATATCAGGTTATAGACTGATTTAGACCATACTAAAGACAGTTGGTTGAAGACATAACGCAACACTATGAGTTCCGATTAACAACTGTGCCAAATACGGTTCAAATCGGTTTATAAACTGATATAGCTCCCATATAAACCGATCTCCCGATTTGACTTTTTGAGCCCTTACTAGCCGCAATTTTTGCCCGATTTGGCTGAAATTTCGCATGCGGTGTTCTGTTTTGACTTCCAACAACTGTGGCAAGTACGGTCCAAATTAATCTATAACCTAATATAGCTCAGTGAGTTGTGTTGGGCCCTTCGACATACTTGTTCAATTTGGCCCAGATCGGTTCAGATTTGGATATAGCTGCCATATAGACCAATGGGGTCTTAGGCCCATAAAAGCCACATTTATTACCCGATTTTGCTGAAATTTGTGACAGTGAGTTGTATTAAGCCCTCCGACATCCATCGTAAAATTGGCTCAGATCGGTCTAGATTTGGATATAGCTGTCATATAGACTGATCTCTCGATTTAGGGTCTTAGGGCCATAAAAGCCACATTTATAATCCGATTTTGCTGATATTTGTGGCAGTGAGTTGTGGTTAGGTCTTTCGAAATCCTTCGTCAATTTGGCTCAGATCGGTTCAGGTTTGGATATAGCTACCATATAGACCGATCCTCCGATTTAAGGGTTTTGGCCCATAAAAAGCGCATTTACTGTCCGATGTCCCGGAAATTTTGAACAGTGGGTTAAGCTAAGCCCCTTGACATTCTTCTGCAATATGGTATAGATCGGTCCAGATTTGGATTTAGCTGCCATATAGACTGATTCTCCAATTAAGGGTATTAGGCCCATAAAGACCAAATTTACTATCCGATTTTGCTGAAATTTGGGACAGTGAGTTGTGTTAGGCCCTTCGACATCCTTCGTCAATTTGGCCTAGATCGGTCCAGATTTGGATATAGCTCTCGGTTTTAGGTTTTGGGCCCATAAAAGCCACATTTATTATCCGATTTTGCTGAAATTTGGGACAGTGAGTTGTGTTGGGACCTTCGACATCCTTCTTCAATTTAGCTCAGATCGGTTCAGATTTGGATATAGCTACCATATAGACCGATCCTCCGATTTAGGGTCTTTGGCCCATAAAAGGCGCATTTGTTATCCGATTTTGCTGAAATTTGAGACAGTGAGTTGTGTTGGGCCTTTCGACATCCTTCTTCAATTTGGCTCAAATCGGTTCAGATTTGGATATAGCTACCATATAGACCGATCCTCCGATTTAAGGGTTTTGGCCTATAAAAAACGCATTTACTGTCCGATGTCCCGGAAATTTTGAACAGTGGGTTAAGCTAAGCCCCTTGACATTCTTCTGCAACATGGCACAGATCGGTTTAGATTTGGATATAGCTGTCATATAGACCGATTCTCCGATTAAGGGTATTGGGCCATAAAGACCAAATTTACTATCCGATTTTGCTGAAATTTGGGATAGTGAGTTGTGTTAGGCCCTTCGACATCCTTCTTCAATTTGGCTCAGATCGGTTCAGATTTGGATATAGCAACCATATAGACCGATCCCCCGATTTAGGGTCTTTGGCCCATAAAAGGCGCATTTGTTATCCGATTTTGACAAAACTTGGGACAGTGAGTTTTGTTGGGCCTTTCGACAGCCTTCTTCAATTTGGCTCAGATCGGTTCAGCTTTGGATATAGCAACCATATAGATCGATCCTCCGATTTAGCGTCTTAGGCCCATAAAAGGCGCATTTGTTATCCGATTTTGCCAAAATTTGTGACAGTGAGTTGTGTTAGGCGTTTCGACATCCTTTTCTAATTTGGCTCAGATCGGTCCAGATTTGAATATAGCTGCCATATAGACCGATCCTCCAGTTTAGGGTCTTAGGCCCATAAAAGGCGCATTTATTATCCGATTTTGCCAAAATTTGGGACAGTGAGCTATGTTGGGCCTTTCGACATCTTTCTTCAATTTGGCTCAGATCGGTTCAGATTTTGATATAGTTGCCATATAGACCGATCCTCCGATGTAGGGTCTTAGGGCCATAAAAGCCACATTTATTATCCGATTTCGGTGATATTTGAGACAGGTAAGTTGTGTTAGGCCTTTCGACATCCTACTTCAATTAGGCCCAGATCGGTTCAGATTTGGATATAGGTGCCATATAGACCGATCCTCCGATTTAGGGTCTTAGGCCCATAAATGCCACATTTATTATTCGATTTTGCTGAAATTTGGGACAGTGAGTTGTGTTAGGCCTTTAGAAATCTTTTTTCAATTTGGGCCTGGTCGGTTCAGATTTGGGTGCAGCTGCCATATAGACCGATCTCTCGATTTAAGGTTTTGGGGCCATAAAAAGCGCATTTATTGTCCGATTTCGCCGAAATTTGGGACAGTGAGTTGTGTTAAGCCTCTTGACATACTTCTGCAATATGGGACAGATCGGTTCAGATTTGTATATAGCTGTCATATAGACCGATCTCTCGGTTTTAGGTTTTGGGGCCATAAAAGGCGCATTTATTGTCCCATGTCATTGAAATTTGAGACAGTGGGTTGTGTTAGGCTCTTCGACGTCCTGCTTCAATTTGGACCAGATCGATCCAGATTTGAATATAGCTGCCATATAGACCGATCTCTCGATTTAAGGTTTTGGGCCCATAAAAGGCGCATTTATTATCCGATTTCTCCGAAATTTGAGACAGTGAGTTGTGTTAGGCTTCGATATTTTTCTGCAACTTGGCCCAAATCGGTCGAGAGTTGGATATAGTTGCCATATAGACCGATATCTCGATTTAAAGTCATGGCCCATTAAAGCCACATTTATTATCCAATTTTCCCAAAATTTGGGTCAGTGAGTTGTGTTAGGCCCTTTGACATCCTTTTTAAATTTGGCTCAGATCGGTCCACATTTGAATATAGCTGCCATATAGACCAATCTCTCGACTTAAGGTTTTGGGCCCATATAAGGTGCATTTATTGTCCGATTTTACATGTGAATATTAAAAAGTCAATGTCATAAGACAACTACATGCCGTGTAATAGCGGCTTTACTAAGTGGGTTTCTTTTTTTTTGCCCATAAGCTAACGATTCCGCCATGTTGCTAAGTAAAACATACCATATATTTGCTTAAAATTATAAACCTATTGTCATCAACCCACTCAACAATAGGATAAATAAACCGAAAACACCAATGCTTGTCAACAACGGATATAGGTTAAAATTCTATTAGGCCAATGTGGAAAATAAATGTTAGAAAAAACAAACCCTCCAAAACATCATATCGAAAACCGGCCTTAGAAAAACAAATGCTTACTTTCTCTTTACTCTATTTCTTGTTTGCCAACCCTGCTGGTCCATATGAATATCTGCTACGATGGGGAGATTTCTGGGTAAATTCCCATAAAATCAATTCCAACAAATAATCAAAAAAATCAGATGAAAAAAAAACGCTAAAAAATCGCAGTTGAAAAAATTTAACACAAAAAAAAATTATAAACATGGACATGACCTACGTTCATATATTGTTAGAAAAAAATATAAGAAGAACTGAAAACGGGGGAAAAACCCTCAAAACAAAAAAACTGATATCGTAACAACACTAACAATGGAGTAAAACAGCAAAAAACAGTACCAAAAGAAACTTAACAAAAAAACAATAACACATAAACTTAGAAAACAACATGCAAAACATAACAAAGAAAAAAAAATATTATAAACATAGACACAATAAAGTATGGCTGCGGAAGGAACTGCAAAAAAATATCCGGCTAAACATGGGGAACGCCAATGCTGGAAAAAAGCGCTGGAATTCCCTTTGTTGTTATGGCTTTTTTTCTATTGCCTTCCGCAAGGGCTGTGATTGTCAGAGTACCCCCCCCTTTAACGTCTGGTGGCTTTTGGAAGAGCGCTAAAAAAAAGACTCTGTCTCAATGTCCTAGACGATGTGTTTTGTTGGACTTCCTTTTTAACAGTTTTCAAGTTTAATTTTTGTATTTCTTTTTCTTTCTTTGTATGTTTCATTTTTCCCCCACTTTTTATTTGTGTCCTCCATTCATCGCTAAAAAGATGAAAATGATTTTCCACTTTTATGGAATTTTTTTTTTTTTTTTTTGATTTTGCGAATTTCCTTTTAGGGAATAAAGGACATAAGTTAGCGAATTGATTGTCACGGGAAAATGTTTAAGTTTTTGGTATTAAATTTTTTCAAGATTATATGAAACAACTCATGTCCAGTGGCAAACAATAGGTACACTGAAAAAAAAACTGTATATATTGGGTTGCCCAAAAAGTAATTGCGGATTTTTTAAAAGAAAATAAATGCATTTTTAATAAAACTTAGAATGAACTTTAATCAAATATACTTTTTTACACTTTTTTTCTAAAGCAAGCAAAAAGTAACAGCTGATAACTGACAGAAGAAAGAATTCAATTACAGAGTCACAAGCTGTGAAAAAATTTTTCAACGCCGACTATATGAAAAATCCGCAATTACTTTTTGGGCAACCAATATTGGGCAATCTGCTGCGCCTTATTTTACTTTATATGGAACAAAAGTTTCCTTGGAATTATTATTTTCGACAATTAAAGAGCTTTTCGTGAAATACCATGCTACGGAAATAGTATATCGCTTGACTAACAGTCTAAAATTGGTTATTAAATTCGTTTTCTAATCTCAAATAACTTTCATTTGAGCCACATATTGGCATGGTCGAAAAATTTTTACCCTTTGGGAGGTGTTTTGGGGAAGAGATGGTGCCCTAAATGCAAATTGCAAATTTTGCCCATGAACATTCGACTAAGGAACAGGGGCAAACTTCTCACATATCAATGAGTGCAGTCCGATTCAAGTTTTAAGTTCAATGATAAGGGGCCTCCTTTTTATAGCCGAGTCCAAACGGCGTGCCGCAGTGCGACACCTCTTTGGAGAGAAATTTTACATGGCGTTGTACCTCCCAAATGTTGCTAGCAATAGGAGGGCGAAAACCACGGCTGAAAATTGTTTCTGATGGTCTCGCCAGGACTCGAACCCTGGCATTCAGCGTCATAGGCGGACATGCTAACCTCTACCCCACGGATGCCCTAAATACATGGTCCTAAATTTGGATATAACATTCGTATTCTACTCCCAAATACCTTTATTTGAGACCCATATTGCGATGGTCAGTAAAAAATTGCTGTTTGTGGGGTATTTTGGGAGAGGGGTAGACCCCTAGAAAATTGGTGCCGAAAATGGGTATCAATTCTTGCTCTACCCCCCAAAACCTTTCATTTAAGCCCCACATTGACATGGTCGCTAAATATGCCCGATTTAGGGGTGTTTTGGGCATTGGGGTGGTCCCCCAAACACTAAGCCCAGAAAATATATCAGCAACGAGCTCTATTCTCATATCTCATTTATTTGAACCCCATATTGCCATTTCCCTCAAAATTGGATACCAAATTCGTTTTCTAATCTCATTTGAACTTCTTATTGCAAAAGTCAGCAAATATGTCCGGTTTGGAGTTCCTCTCTCTTTAAGACCCAAATTGTCTTGGTGAGCAAATACGTCCTATTTGGGGAGTTGTTATGGTGGTGGGACGTCCCCTATGTTGATATCAGATATGTGGTCTACTCCCAAATTCCTTTAATTTGAGCCCCATATTTGTAAAATCGGCAATCATGACCGGCTTGGGGGGTGTTTTGAGGGATGGGCGGCCACTCAGTGAGTTGATCCTGAAAATATATATCGGATTCGTGTTCTACTCTAAAAATCCTCTAATTTGAACCTCATAATGCAATAGTCAGCAACTACTTCCTATTTGGGTGGTGTTCTGGGGCTGGGGTGTTCCTATAGACACTTTTCCCCAATATTGATATCAGATTCGTGCTTTACTCCCAAAGACCTTTCATTTGAGCCCCATATTGCTATGGTCGTAAATTTTTTCCCTTTGGGAGATGTTTTTGGGAAGAGGCTGCCCCTCCAAACACTTGGTCCCATACTTGGATATCAGATTCGAATTCTACACTCAAATGCCATTTATTTATGTCCCATATTGCCATGGTCAGTAAATAAGTCCAGTTTGGGGACTGATTTTGGGAAGGGATAGACCCCCAGAAACTTGGTCCCAATTTTAGATATAACATTCGTATTCTGCTCGCAAATACCTTTCCTTAGAGTCCCATATTGCCATGGTCGGTAAATATGACCGATTTAGGGTTTTTTTTTTTTTTTTTTTGGGGGGGGGGGGGAGTTGGATTGGTCCCCCTTACACTTGGTCCAACAATTTGATATCAGATACGTTTTCTTATCCTAAATACCTTTCATTTGAGTCCCATATTGTAGAGATTGGTCTAAATATATGTTTAGTAGGTTTTAGGGTGGGGCGGCCCCCCTAGGTATCCCATCCGAAATTTGGATACCAAATTTTTATTTTTACGGTTCTTTATAAGAGCACACAAAATTTCGGTTGAATCGCACCACCAATCTCCGAGATCTGGCGTTTCTGAAAATTAAGGTAAGGGGGAGGGTCCGCCCCCCCAAAATTTCAAGTGCCTAGCTTCACTCTTTCGAAAGTTACGTACTTTCCACAGACATGCAATCTTTATGGGGTCTTAGACCAATATTTCAATGTGTTACAAACGGAATGGCGAAGTTAGTATACCCCCATCTTAAGGTATAAAAATGAATCTGTGCTTGTTTGTTTGTGCGGTCCAAATCGGTCTATAACCTGACATAGCTCCCATATAGACCGAGCTCTCGATTTAACCTCTTGAGCCCTTACAAGCTGCAAATTTTTTTCCGTCTGTCCGTCCGTCTGTAGTAATCACTGTACAGGCTTCAAAAATTGAGATATTGAGCTGAAATTTGGCACAGATACGTCTTCTTGATGAACACTGGTGAAGTTCTTGAACGGGCCAAATCGGACCCTAATTGGATATAGCTGCTATATAGACCGATCTCTCGATAAATAGTCTGAAGCCCATAAAATCTTTATTTTTTCCGATTTCACTGAAATTTGAAACAGTGAGTTATTTTAAACCTCCCGACATTTGATCTGAGTATAGTTCAGATCGGACTATATTTGGATATAGCTGCCATATAGACCGATTTGCCGATAAAGGGTCTGAAGCCCATAAAAGCTTTTATTTTTCATCCGATGTCGCTGAAACTTAAAACAGAGCGTAATTTTAGGCCTACCAATATCTGATCCAAATATGGTACCGATCGGACTAAATCTAGATATAGCTGCCATATAGACCGATTTGCCGATAAAGGGTCTAAAGCCCATAAAAGCTTTATTTTTAAACCGATTTCGCTGAAATTTAAAAGAATTGGCTATTTTATGCCTCCCGACATTTGACCTAAATATGGATTAGTTCGGTTTATATTTAGATATAGCTGCCATATAGACCGATCTCCCTATAAAGGGTCTGAAGGCCACAAAAGCTTTATTATTTTCCGATTTCGCTGAAATTTGGAATAGTGTGCAGTTTTAAGCCTTTCAACATCCGACCCAAATAGGGTACAGATCGGACTATATTTAGATATAGCTGCCATATAGACCGATCTCCCGATAAGAGGTCTGAAACCCATAAAAGCTTTATTTTTTAACCGATTTCGCTGAAATTTAAAACAATGGGTTATCTTAAGCCTCCCAATATAGGACCCAAGTATGGTTCTGATCAGACGATATTTAGATATAGCACCCATATAGACCGATCTACCGATAAAGGGTCTAATGCCCATAAAAACTTTATTTTTGAACCGATTTCGCTGGAATTTGGAATAGAGTGCAGTTTTAAACTTCTCAACATCCAACCCAAATATGGTACAGATCGGACCATATTTAGATATAGCTGCCATATAGACCTTTTTACCGATAAAGGGTCTAATGCCCATAAAAACTTTATTTTTTAACCGATTTCGCTGAAATTTTAAACAATCGGTTATTTTAAGTCTCCCGACAGCTGACCCAGCTATGGTTCAGATCGGACTATATTTAGATATAGCTGCCATATAGACCGATCCGACGATAAAGGGTCTAAAGCCCATAAAAGTTTTATTTTTTAACCGATTTCACTGAAATTTGGAACAGTGAGTTATTTTAACCCTCCTGACATCTGACCCAAGTATGGTTTAGATTGGACTATATTTGAATATAGCTGCTATATAGACCGATCTGCCGATAAAGGGTCTGAAGCCCATAAAAGCTTTATTTTTTAACCGATTTCACTGAAATTTGGAACAGTGAGTTATTTCAACCCACCTGACATCTGACCTCAGTATGATTCAGATCGGACTATATTTAGATATAGCTGCCATATAGACCGATCTGCCGATAAAGGGTCTGAAGTCCATAAAAGCTTTAGTTTTTAACCGATTTGGCTGAAATTTAAAACAGAGAGTAATTTTAGGCCTACCAATATCTGACCCAAATATGGTATAGATCGGACTATATTTAGGTATAGCAGCCATATAGACCGATCTGCCTATAAAGGGTCTGAAGCCCATAAAAGCTCTATTTATAACCCGATTTTGTTGAAATTTCAAACAGTGGGTAGTTTTAGGTCTCCTGACGTCCGTCCCAAATATGGTTTATATCGGACTATATTTAGATATAGCTGCCATATAGACCGATCTCCCGATAAAGGGTCTGAAGACCATAAAAGCATTATTTTTTATCCAATTTCACTGAAATTTGAAACAGTGTGCAGTTTTAGGCCACCCGTCATCAGACCCAAATATGGTAAAAATAGGACTGTGCTTAGATATAGCTGTCATATAGACCGATATGCCGGTTAAGGGCCTGAAGCTCATAACAGCTTTATTAAACAATGACTTATATAAGACCAATGAATGTCCGTGGCGAATTTGGGTGCATAAGTTATCCAATTTTCATCTGATTGTGGCAAAAGGGGGTTTACATATATACCCGAGGTGGTGGGTATCCAAAGTTCGGCCTGGCCTGTTTATTTTTGTTTAACATTTAAATGTTATTGGGTTGCCCAAAAAGTAATTGCGGATTTTTCATATAGTCAGCGTTGACAAATTTGTTCACTGCTTGTGACTCTGTAATTGCATTCTTTCTCCTGTCATTTATCAGCTGTTACTTTTAGCTTGCTTTAGAAAAAAAGTGTAAAAAAAGTATATTTGATTAAAGTTCATTCTAAGTTTTATTAAAAATGCATTTACTTTCTTTTCAAAAATCCGCAATTACTTTTGGGCAACTCAATATTTTAAACTGTACTTACTTTTACGGCAGCTGAAGCTGTGGTAGGTGGTGTTGGGGGCCAAAAGTTATGATCTCCGATTTCCTTGTTATGTTGTCCATAGTGCTGTTGAATATTTTTCCAAGTCATCATTTAAGCAAAGCCAAGGCCAATCAATGAAATGGCATGAAAGAAAAAATAGAAGAGAAAATATAAAATTTTTTGATGTAACTATCCACTTTGAATTATTGTTTGGAATCTAAAATAATTTTCACGAAATAATCAAAAAACAAATTGGCTTAATTGGATTTGAACCCCTTTTTGCCATAATCCACAAATATGTCCAGTTTTGAGGGGTACGCAGGGTGGGGCGGCCACCCACGTACTACCAAACAAATTTCGCCCATGAACATTCCACTAAGGAAAAGGGGCAAACTTCTCACATAACAATGAGTGCAGTCCGATTCAAGTTTAAGCTCAATGATAAGGGGCCACCTTTTCATAGCCGAGTCCGAACGGCGTGCCGCAGTGCGACACCTCTTCGGAGAGAAGTTTTAAATGGCATAGTATCTCACAAATGTTGCCAGCATTAGCCCCCACAAATGTTGCTAGCTTAGCCCTGAGAAAATATCAGCATCGTGTTCTACTCTCAAATTTCTTTAATTTGAGCCCCAATTGCCATTGGGTTGGCACGACCCCCAAACATTTGGCCTTAAACTTTGATATCAAATACCTATTATTTATCGCTATAGTAGGCAATCATGATCGGTTTGAAGGGAGTTTAGAGGTGGACCCTGAAGTAATATCATCATCGTGCTAGAGCACGATTTTGTTTGAGCCCCATTATGTCAAACATTTTGAAGAAGGCTATCAATATTTTCGGGGCTAGAGGGTTTCATTCATATTCACACTAATTATTTTTTTTTTTTTTGTATTGGTTATCTACATTTAAAATCTTATTTCAAAGCGAACAATTGGAATATTAAATTCTTAAATATCCGCAGGTCCTCCTGTGCCCATCCCAATTTGAGGGTACAATGTGTATTCTACTACCAAAGTCCTTATTATTTCTGTCCTATTCTATCCTGATCGGCTTTCATATAATGTTTCATATTATTCATATACCATTTTTAATTCCTTTTTTTTGGGTATTATAGGGGGAGGGGAATTTCCCTCTGACATGTCCTTTCAGTTGAGTACAAAATATTCTCGGTCATCTATTGGGTGGAGAGGGTCGTGGGGGTGGTTGCCCCCCGACACTTAGGGTTACATTTTAATGCCAAGTTCGAACTCTATTCTCAAATACCTTTCATTTGATACCCATATTGCCCATAGCGGTGCAAGTGTCCTCTTTGGGATTTTTTGGAGGACCCCCATCCCTACACTAAATGAGACATTTGTATTTAGTATAAATTCGTACTCTACCGTTAATTACCTTTCATTTGATACCCATATAGTCGCAATCAGTGCACATGTCCGTTCGGGAGGGTTTTGGGATGGGGCGTCCCCCCCAATTTACATTTTAATGCCAAGTTCGAACTCAATTCTCAAATACCTTTCATTTGATACCCATATTGCCCATAGCGGTGAAAGTGTCCTCTTGGGGTTTTTTGGGGGTGGAGGACCCCCCCTCCCCACACTAAATGAGACATTTGTATTCAGTATAAATTCGTACTCTACTGTTAATTACCTTTCATTTGATACCCATTTGGCCCATAGCAGTGCAAGTGTCCTCTTGGAGCTTTTTTGGGGGTGGAGGACCCCCCCCCCTCCCCACACTTAATGAGACATTTGTATTCATTATAAATTCGTACTCTACTATTAATTACCTTTCATTTGATACCCATATTGTCGCAATCAGTGCACATGTCCGTTCGGGTGGGTTTTGGGATGGGGCGTCCCCCCTCCCCCATTTTACATTTTAATACCAAGTTCGAACTGAATTCTCAAATACCTTTCATTTGATACCCATTTGGCCCATTGCGGTGAAAGTGTCCTCTTGGGGTTTTTTTGGTGTGGAGGACCCCCCCCCTTCCCCGATACTACATAAGACATTTTTATTCAGTATAAATTCGTACTCTACTGTTAATTACCTTTCATTTGATACCCATATTGTCGCAATCAGTGCACATGTCCGTTCGGGAGGGTTTTGGGATGGGGCGTCCCCCCTCAGTTTACATTTTAATGCCAAGTTCGAAATCAATTCTCAAAGACCTTTCATTTGATACCCATTTGGCCCATAGCGGTGAAAATGTTCTCTTGGGGCTTTTTTGGGGGTGGAGGACCCCCCCCTCCCCACACTTAATGAGACATTTGTATTCAGTATAAATTCGTACTCTACCGTTAATTACCTTTCATTTGATACCCATATAGTCGCAATCAGTGCACATGTCCGTTCGG
Organism: Stomoxys calcitrans; assembly: GCF_963082655.1. Lineage (NCBI taxonomy): Eukaryota > Metazoa > Arthropoda > Insecta > Diptera > Muscidae > Stomoxys > Stomoxys calcitrans. Next base: position 208,966,786 of record NC_081553.1, read on the forward strand.
GAGGGTTTTGGGATGGGGCGTCCCCCCCAGTTTACATTTTAATGCCAAGTTCGAACTCAATTCTCAAATACCTTTCATTTGATACCCATTTGGCCCATAGCGGTGAAAGTGTCCTCTTGGGGCTTTTTTGGGGATGGAGGACCCCCCCCTCCCCACACTTAATGAGACATTTGTATTCATTATAAATTCGTACTCCACTGTTAATTACCTTTCATTTGATACCCATATTGTCGCAATCAGTGCACATGTCCGTTCGGGTGGGTTTTGGGATGGGGCGTCCCCCCCCCATTTTACATTTTAATGCCAAGTTCGAACTGAATTCTCAAATACCTTTCATTTGATACCCATTTGGCCCATAGCGGTGAAAGTGTCCTCTTGGGGCTTTTTCGTATGTAGAGGACCGTTTGGGTGGGTTTTGGGATGGGGCGTCCCTCCAAATTATTTCACCATTGAATTTTTTAACCAATTTCGTGTTTCTGGGGTACCATAAGGTGACAAACAAAATGTCGCTTAAATCGGTGCCCGTATCTCCGAGATCTGGCGTTTTTGAAAATTGTGGTCAGGGGGAGGGTCCGCCCCCCTTCGGTATCAAAAAAAATTTTCCCTATTTTCAACGGGGGCTCAATCTCCACCATTTGAGAAAATTCTAGACCACAAACCAAACCAAATTTTCACCAAATTCCCCCCATAAAGTTTTTCTCTCCCACAAAAATCTATTACCAAACTCACATTTAAAAATATTGATTTGCAAAATGGTTTTGCTGTTGACACTTCCCCTAAAACACACTCTCTCCACAAAAAAAAAGAAAGAAAGAGCAACAGCATAGCATGATATATGGCAATTTATATTTACATTCGCCAGACAACGATTTTTGGTTTTTGTTGTGTTTTTTTCCTTGACTTTAGTCTAAATTTTATAACATAAAACCAATAACCCACAAAACACTAAACGCCACATTGAGAAACAACATGCCAACATGCCATCAGACCAACTAAAAAAAAACCAATTCAACATTTTTATTGGCCTCCTGTTTTTTAGGAATGAAAAAAATGATATTCCACATAGAAGTAGAAACATAAAATAAGAAAGATAAAAAAAAAATCCCTGAATTGCCAGACATTTTAGCGGTCGTCTAAGTTCAAATGTAAACGGCGGCGGTGGAGGTGCTGAAAAAACGATTATTGAAAAAAACCACCAGAAAGTGAAAGGTAAGGTGATAAAATGGAAAAAATTTCGCCAATTTTTTCAATGTTTATACAATTATGAGATTTTTTTTCGCCATAGATCAATGTGGAAACAGGAAAAAAAAAAAAATACAAAATAAGGAAAATAGAGAGGAAACAGAGACAGACACTAGCATTGATGATGGCTTATGAAAAAAGATTTAAGGAAAACATAGACAAAATCATAAAGGCCGTAAAGGATATGCAAACAATATATAGGCCAGCAAAAAAAAAAAAAAAAAAAACAATAAAAATAGATTTTGGACACAAATGGTGAAACTTTAAGTAAACAATAAAGTTAGGAGGCATGCAAGGCCACGAGGCTAGTTGCTATCCGAAATGTGTAAGAAATTTATGGGGTTATTTTTCATGGGTTAAGTATTTTGGGGTGGCAACACAGATTCATAAATTATGTCCAATAGTCATCTGTGAAAATGAAAAGTGTTCAGTATACTCTGCCACTTCACCAGTAACTAGATAATGTTGATCATAAATTATGTCCAATAGTCATCTGTGAAAATGAAAAGTGTTCACTATACTCTGCCACTTCACCAGTAACTAGATAATGTTGATCATAAATTATGTCCAATAGTCATCTGAGAAAATGAAAAGTGTTCAGTATACTCTGCCACTCCACCAGCAACTAGATAATGTTGATCAAACTGCGCTCGCTGTGACAACAGATAGAATTCCACTGTTGAATCTTCAAATTGTGGTCAACGAGGAAGCTCATTTCTAGTTTAACGAGTGCATTCAATTCCTCAGAATATCTATTCCAAACATTCTTCTATGAGCAAATTTAAGAAACACTGGACAATTGGCGGACAGAGTTGTGTATAACATACATCTTAATATGCCAAAAAATTTAGACTGGCAAACTGGCATCATTGTCAAACTTAAAATGACAGCTACAGACAGACAGAAAAGGGTGATTTTTTTGAGGTTAGGATTTTCATGCATTAGTATTTGACAGATCACGTGGGATTTCAGACATGGTGTCAAAGAGAAAGATGCTCAGTATGCTTTGACATTTCATCATGAATAGACTTACTAACGAGCAACGCTTGCAAATCATTGAATTTTATTACCAAAATCAGTGTTCGGTTCGAAATGTGTTCATTCACCGTAACGTTGCGTCCAACAGCATCTTTCAAAAAATACGGTCCAATGATTCCACCAGCGTACAAACCACACCAAACAGTGCATTTTTCGGGATGCATGGGCAGTTCTTGAACGGCTTCTGGTTGCTCTTCACTCCAAATGCGGCAATTTTGCTTATTTACGTAGCCATTCAACCAGAAATGAGCCTCATCGCTGAACAAAATTTGTCAAAATTTGAACACATTTCGAACCGAACACTGATTTTGGTAATAAAATTCAATGATTTGCAAGCGTTGCTCGTTAGTAAGTCTATTCACGATGAAATGTCAAAGCATACTGAGCATCTTTCTCTTTGACACCATGTCTGAAATCCCACGTGATCTGTCAAATACTAATGCATGAAAATCCTAACCTCAAAAAAATCACCCTATATTTGTTTAATTGACATCTCCCTATGTTAATTACAAACCACCAAAAGGATTTGATTTGGAGCTCCTGTAAAGAAAATTATTCGTGATTAAGGTCTGGCTAGAACGCCAAAAGCGCCTCTTGCTGTCGAACTCAAACACCTCAAAGTGAACAAAATGTTTGTGTATCACACCATAAATCGTCATAATAACACTGGCAGCTTTGCCAAATGCAGGTGCTACAGCACCTAAAATTCTTCGACGAGTAAAGGCTACAAAATCAACGAAATTTACGCCATAATGGCAAGTCAATGGTTCAAGTTATGGAGGACAGCGTCGGATCTTAAAGCAAGCAGCTCGCCACAACGAGGGATACATGTGCAAACCCCCAAACCCATGCAGTTGAGGCACTGGCCCAGTAACCCGCCTCCGGAAAACCTTGAGAATTATTATGAGGAACAAAAGAATAGTAACAAGAAAAAAAGGCGTTAAGTTCGACCTGACCGAACTTTGGATACGCACCACCTCGGGTATAAAAGTAAACCACCTTTCGTCAAAATCCGGTGAAAAATTCCTTATGCCCCATAGCAGCTATATCGAAATGTGTTCCTATTTAGACCAAATACTAATAAGTACAAGCCATTGTTCAATAGTGTATGAGAAAATTTTGGTCTTTTTATTAGCATTATCTATTGAGTTGCCCAAAAAGTAATTGCGGATTTTTTAAAAGAAAGTAAATGCATTTTTAATTAAAAACTTAGAATGAACTTTAATAAAATATACTTTTTTTACACTTTCTTTCTAAAGCAAGCTAAAAGTAACAGCTAATAACTGACAGAAGAAAGAATGCAATTACAGAGTCACAAGCTGTGAAAAAATTTTTCAACGCCGACTATATGAAAAATCCGCAATTACTTTTTGGGCAACCCAATAAAAATAAGCCGATCTGAAGCATATACGACACAGATGTCGAGAAGCCTAACATAAGCCACTATGTCAAATTTCAGTGAAATCGGACCAATTTTAACCAAGTTGCACAAAAATTTCGAATTGCCTTACATAACTCAGTGTCCCAAATTCTGGCGAAATCGGAGAATAAATGCGCCTTTTCTGGCCCAAAAGCTTAAATCAAGAGAACGGTCTATATGGCAGCTATATCCAAATCTGGACCGATCTGAGCGAAATTAGAGAAGAATGTCGAAGGGCTTAACGAAACTCACTGTACCAAATTTCGGAGACAGCGGACAATAAATTCGCATTTTACAGCAGCTATATGCAAATCTCGACCGATCTGTGACATATTGCAGAAGTATGTCGAGTGGTTTAACACAACTCACTGTCCCAAATTTCGGCGGCATCGGACAATAAATGCGCCTTTTATGGGCCCAAAACCTTAAAAGGAGAGATCGGTCTATATGGCAGCTATATCCAAATCTGGAGCGATCAGAGTGAAATTAGAGAAGAATATCGAAGGGCTTAACGAAACTCACTGCCCCAAATTTCGGTGACATCGGACAATAAATGTGCTTTTTATGGCCCCAAAACCTTAAATCGAGAGATTGGTCTAAGTAGCAGCTATATCCGAATCTGAACCGATCTAAGTCAAATTGAAGCAAAATGTCGAAGGGCCTAACACAATTCACTGTCCCAATTTTCGGCGACATCGGACAATACATGCGCCTTTTATGGCTCCAAAACCTTAAATCAAGAGATCGGTCTATATGGCAGCTATATTCAAGTCTGAACCGATCTAGGCCAGATTGAAGAAGTATGTCGAGAGGCTTAACACAACTCACTGTCCCAAATTTCAGCAAAATCGGATAATAAATGTGGCGTTTATGGGCCTAAGACCCTAAATCGGCGGATGGGCCTATATGGCAGCTATATCCAAATCTGGACCGATCTGGGCCAAATTTAAGAAGGATGTCGAGTGGCTTTACACAACTAACTGTCCCAAATTTTGGCAAAATCGGATATTGAATGTGGCTTTTATGGGCCTAAGACCCTAAATCGGCGGATCGGTCTATATGGCAGCTATATCCAAATCTAGACCGATCTGGGCCAAATTAAAAAAGGATGTCGAGTGGCTTAACACAACTCACTGTCCCAAATTTTGGCAAAATCGGATATTTAATGTGGCTTTCATGGGCCTAAGACCCTAAATCGGCTGATCGGTCGGGGCTAGGTCAAGATATAGTCCGATATAGCATATCTTCAAACTTAACCTGCTTATGGACCAAAAAAAATTATCTGTGCAAAGTTTCAGCTCAATATCTCTATTTTTAAAGACTGTAGCGTGATTTCAACAGACAGACGGACGGACATGCCATATAAACCGATCTTGAATCTTGACTTCCTGAGCACCTACAGGGCGCAATTTTTATCTGATTTGGTTGATATTTTGCATGAGGTGTTTTGTTATGATTTCCAACAACTGTGCCAAGTACGGGTGAAATCGATGAATAACCTGATAAAGCTGTTATATAAACCGATGTTGGGTCTTGACTACTTGAGCCTTTAGAGGGAGCAATTATTATCCGATTGGACTGAAATTTTGCGCGTGGTGTTTTGGTATCACTTCCAATAATTGTGTTAAGTATGATTCAAATCGGTCAATAATCAAGTATAGCTGCCATATAAACCGATCTTGGGTCTTGACTTCTTTAGCCTCTAGAGGGCGCAATTCTTATCCGATTTCACTGAAATTTTGCATGAGGTGTTCTGTTATGACATTCAAGAACTGTGCTGAGTATGGCATAAATCGGTGTAGAACCTGATATAGCTGACATATAAACTGATCTTGGGTCTTGACTTCTTGAGCCTCTAGAGGACGCAATTCTCATCCGATTTGACTGAAATTTTGCACGTAGTGTTTTGGTACCACTTCCAATAACTGTTTTAAGTACGGTTGAAATCGGTTCATGTTTTGATATAGCTGCCATATAAACCGATATTGGGTCTTGACTTCTAGAGCCTCTAGAGGGCGCAATTCTTATCCGATTTGGCTGAAATTTTGCATGAAATGTTCCGTTATGACTTTCAACAACTGCGAAAAGTATGGTTGAAATCGGTCCATAAACTGATATAGCTGCCATATAAACCGATCTAGGGTCTTGACTTCTTGAGCCTCTAGAGTGCGCAATTCTTATCCGATTTCACTGAAATTTTGCATGAAATGTTCCGTTATGACTTTCAACAACTGCGCAAAGTATGGTTGAAATCGGTCTATAAACTGATATAGCTGCCATATAAACCGATCTTGGGTCTTGACTTCTTGAGCCTCTAGAGGGCGCAATTCTTATCCGATTTGACTGAAATTTTGCACCAAATGTTCCGTTATGACTTTCAATAACTGCGCAAAGTATGGTTGAAATCGGTCTATAAACTGATATAGCTGCCATATAAACCGATCTTGGGTCTTGACTTCTTCAGCCTCTAGAGGACGCAATTCTTATCCGATTTGGCTGAAATTTTGTACAACGGCTTCTCTCATGACCTTCAACGTGCGTGTCTAATATGATCTGAATCGATCAATAGCTTGAGACAGCTCCCATATAAACCCATCTCCCGATTATGCTTCTTGAGCCCCTACCAGGCTCAATTCTTATCCAATTTGGCTGAAATTTTGTACAACGGCTTCTCTCATGACCTTCAACATACGTGTCTCATATGATCTGAATTGATCAATAGCTTGATGCATCTCCAATATAAACCTATTTCCCGATTTTGCTTCTTGAGCCCCTACAAGGCGCAATTCTTATCCAAATGAACTGGAATACTGGACTTCTGCAATGTTCAGCATTCATTTATGATCCGAATCGGACTATAACTTGATATAGCTCCAATAGCATAACAGTTCTTACTCAATATTCTTTGTTTGCCAAAAAAGAGATACCCCGCATAGAACTCGACAAATGCGATCCATGGTGGAGGGTATATAAGATTCGACCCGGCCGATCTTATCACGTTCTGACTTGTTTTATTTTTTGAGCCCCTAAAGGGCGAAATCCTTATTCGATTTGGCTGAAATTTTACACAATGACTTTTAATGTGGTCTCCAACATGCATTCCTTTATGGTCCGAATCGGACCATAACCTGTTTCTTATTCTGTCTTCTCTCTTGAAAATGCAACATAAAATGTCAGTGCTTTATTTCAGAGGATAATGAAACATTACAGCAATTTGCCATTAACAGATGAACAGACGCCTTAAACAAAGACAAAAGCAGACAAAACAAAAATGTTTCTATTTTTGGGAAAAATTTCAAATTCCCTTTTTTTTCCTCCAAAAAACAATAGAAAATCGGTTTGCATTTTTATTTGCGGTCGAAAAATACATTTATTTTAAAGTCCTTCTCGCAACTCCATGTTAATGGTGGTGCTGCTGCTACTTTTTAGGTTTTTTGGGAGAAAAACAAATTTAAATAAAATTAAAATAGAAACCGGAAATAGGAAGTAAAAGGACAACAGCGGTATAATTAACATGAATGCTTGTACAAGCTCGTTCATGCCCTTCCAACAACGGCTATGGCCAAGTCTGTTTTATGTTCTTCTCATTTGGCCAAAGCAGAAAAAAAGAAAAAAACCAACAACTTTTACCGAGACCCACTGGCCCCAGGGAGAAGGCAGAAAAAAACCAAACTCCATGGCATCAATGCAAAAAAAAAAACCCAACTCTAGAAGCAAAAAAACCAGAAGGGTTAGAGAGATTTGACCATGGCTAAGGTTTGAAAACTCACACTTTTGCAAGAGGCAAAAGGCATAAAGGAAACTGCAAAACAAAACAAAAAAAAAAAAAATACGCCACAGCCTTAAAAAACTCGGAGGCTGCAGCAGGAGTTGAAAAAAAAACCTAAAGAAACGCTGGCAACAACCAACACCATTACGTATTCACTTGCACACTCTCACCACAAAGCCATAGACACCGTACACGTTTTTGCATGCCACACCAATGCAAAGGCAAAAACAAAAGCCTGCCACTACTTCCTTTCCCCGGCCGCCGCCACTTCACTGAGGACCATGACTACCTTTCTCTGTGTCATCTAAAGCTCAAGCCTCCAATTTTCGTTACTCCAGCCTCACTGCAGCCCTTCTCACGCACTGGCGACCATAAACGTTCGCGAGTGAGCTAGCTTAAGCGCCATAGGGGAGGTGGTGAGGGGTAAGCAGAACTAAAAACGACACATAGATGAAAAGAGAAGATAGAGAGTGAGAGCCCGCCATATTCTAGCCAGGCAACAAACAACAACTCTTACATTGCCTGCTGTAGGTGGCTATGTGCGAATTCTGAAATCCAAACTTCTAAGGTATGGGGGCCTAGTCTTTCACAAAGCATACACCCACACCCAAAGCCCCATTACAAAACCATGTCTAACCTTCCTCCTCTCTCTCTCTCTCTCGCTCTCAAAATGGGGCAAAATTCAAAACAATTTTTTTTTTTCTTACTTTGGTGTTAATTTTTTACTCCTTTTTTCGTGTTTTTTTACTGCGTGGTTTTCGTTGAGTTTGTATCCTTTTTTTATGGTGTTCCCCCGGCCCTAACCCCTTAGGCAGGCACCAAACCTATTTCCCCCAAAATCAAAAACAACAACAACGAAAAAGTGGTTCTCAAATTCTATACAAAACGCGGAATGTATTTTGTACCCACACACTCTCACTCACACACAGAGACAGAGACACACACTCAAGGCACGCATCACATGGATGGCATTTGGCGGCATTCAACTCCACGCTGTTTGCAATGGGCCCAGCAAGGAAGGCTAAGAGGCGAAAGCCTTCTTGCCTCCAATGCAACAATGGTCAACCTAAAGGCATAGATGAATGACTGGATGATGGTTGTTCATGTTTTTTTTTGTCTTCTTTGGTCATTTTCGTTTGTGAAAAGGGTTCTATGAACATGACCAGTCAGCCTCTGCATATAACAAAAACAATGTCATTTGGAATATGGATGGAAAGAGAATTTTCCCAAATAGCCATAGATTCAGCAAAAAAAAAAACAAAAACGGTTATCGGCTTTCCAAGCACCCTTCGAATGATGGAATTTGATCTTCTTTCTAGTGTCAGCAGATAAAGGCAAATATTTTTCAAACTATTACTGGTATGAACAAAAAAATTTGTGTCTGTGTAAAGGATAAGAAACAGTTGTCGGATTCTGCAAAGTTTTGGTTTCAGAATCTAAAGAAGGCAACACAACACGATTCGGGGGATTATAAGCTTCGCCTAGGCTGGGCAAAGTTTTCAAAGTATTTCAGCCATTTCTCCTGCCCCAGGGCAGGTTCTATGAAACTCCAGATCTGAATCCTGTGTTCTTTCTTTCTCTCTTCCCTATACAGCTATATTCAATCATAGTTCGCTTTAGACCACATTTGGCAAAGATTTCGAAATGCCCGAAACAACTCTCTATTTACAAATCATCGTGCCCTCAGTGTTTTTTATACCCTCCACCATAGGATGGGGGGTATACTAATTTCGTCATTCTGTTTGTAACTACTCGAAATATTCATCTGATCGTCGTGACATTTTATGTCGATCTAGCCATGTCCGTCCGTCTGTCCGTCGGTCCGTCCGTCCGTCTGACTGTCGAAAGCACGCTAACTTCCGAAGGAGTAAATCTAGCCGCTTGAAATTTTGCACAAATACTTCTTATTACTGTAGGTCGGTTGGTATTGTAAATGGGCCATATCGGTCCATGTTTTGATATAGCTGCCATATCAACCGATCTTGGGTCTTGACTTCTTGAGCCTCTAGAGTGCGCAATTCTTATCCGATCAGAATGAAATTTTGCACGACGTGTTTTGTTATGGTATCCAACAAATGTGCCAAGTATGGTTCAAATCGGTCCATAACCTGATATAGCTGCCATATAAACCGATCTTGGGTCTTGACTTCTTGAGCTTCTAGAGGGCCCAATTCTTATCCGATGGGAATGAAATTTTGCACGACCTGTTCTGTTATAATATCCAACAACTGGGTCAAGTATGGTTCAAATCGGTCCATAACCTGATATAGCTGCCATATAAACCGATCTTGGGTCTTGACTTCTTGAGCCTCTAGAGGGCGCAATTCTTATCCGATGGGAATGAAATTTTGCACGACGTGTTCTGTTATAATATCCAACAACTGTGCCAAGTATGGTTCAAATCGGTCCATAACCTGATATAGCTGCCATATAAACCGATCTTGGGTCTTGACTTCTTGAGCTTCTAGAGGGCGCAATTCCTATCTGATTTAGCTGAAATTTTGCATGACGTTTTTTATTTTTTCTTTCAACAACTGTGTCAAATAAGGTTTAAATCGGTTCATAACCTGATATAGCTGCCATATAAACCGATCTGGGATCTTGACTTCTTGAGCCTCTAGAGGTCGCAATTATTATCCGATTTGCCTGAAATTTTGTATGATGGATCCTCTCTTGACCATCAACATACGTGTTTATTATGGTCTGAATCTGTTTATAGCCCGATACAGCTCCCATATAAAACGTTCTCTCTATTTTACTTCTTGAGCACTCAAAGGGCCCAATTCTTATTCGAATTGGCTGACATTCTACACAGGTCTCCAACATATAATTTAATTGTGGTCTAAACCGGATCATAACTTTATATCGCTCTAATATCAGAGCAAATCTTTTCTTATATCACTTTTTGCCTAAGAAGAGATGTAGGGAAAAGAACTCGACAAATCCGCTCCATGGTGGAGGGTATATAAGATTCGGCCCGGCCGAACTTAGCACGCTTTTACTTGTTTTTATTTGGATTGGAGAATAGCCACAATCAATCATTGAGGGCAGACATTCATCCAGTACGTCACCAACTAAACGATTCAAACGGAATCGAAAGCTTTCGATCTAAAGCAATACCAAAGCTAAGCGCTGTAATATGTTCTAAAATCCATTTTTTGTCCCAAACTATTTTACCATTATATTTCCAGTTCCTAAATATTCATAGCATTTGGTACCAAAGGTACCAAAGGGTACATAAACTACCTAAGAAATGCTCACAGAGGACCTCTGTGTGCTATATGCCAGAACAAGTTGAGCTACATGGTATTAGGGTGTCAATCTCAATCCCATGACAGCCGGTTCTATGTAACGGATTGACCCGATGGAACCCTTCATTGGCCAGGGGCTGCGCCTCAGTGTCCGTGTTCTTCCTTATTTCGTATTGGGAGAGGCACACCCCGCAGAGCCTTCACACATGACGGGATTGAAAAGAACCCCGGACCCTGGTTCTGTTCGTTTTGCTAGAACCGACCGTTGGAAGCAGTGAATGCAATTCCGATCTTGCTCTGCCTTTACGTTACAACGGGAGTATTGTCGCACTGAATATGTTGCAAGGTGTTGTGCGAACATAGACAGCATCATCGTGTCCTTTGTCGTCCTCGTCGTCTCCCACTCCGACCTCTCCCGACCGACCCCAACCCCGGGGTCCAGTGCCTGGAAGAGTTTCTTTCTTGCAATGGAATTGCAATGATCTCCGAGGCAAGATCGATGAGATTGATGATTTAATCAGTCGGAAGAACACATTGGTTGCAGCGATCCAGGGGACAAAGCTGACCAAACTGCAGCCTGCACAGTAGTCAAGGATGCACTGTGATGTGTAAGCATCGCAAAAGGAGTAGAAGTGATGGTTTGGCATTCGTGATACACCATTTCATGCAGAATAGACCCATCTAGCCTGCGTCTGGTGATAGTGACCAGGAGCAGTGCTGCCGAGATAGAGCTATACAATGTCTACATACCGCAGGTTGATAGTTGTGACCCAATTAATGGCCAAGCTTACGGGACCGATATTAGTGGCTTCATGTCTGGCCATAATCACCTGTTAAAAGTGTTGAGGACAGTTGTAAGCTACTCGACTCCAGATAAATCCAAATTCTTCAGCATCAGTGTAGTTATTCCGACGCGGTCCTGGGTCTTGGATGACTTGGCTCCATTGATGACATTCATAAATTTGACCACCATAAATTGTGATGACTGTCCATCGGCTGGGAGAACACGGATACGGCGAATGGCCCAGCCATGTCACTCTAGGGATGTTCAATAAATAGATGGTTAAAAAACCTGGTGCTTCTTTTCGTCGCAAAAAGTGAGTGAGGTACTGTCATCCCTTCTTCCGGGGTTCGAAAGTCACTAAACCGTTGACCACAGATTGCCTACACTGGTATCTAAGTTAGATTGCTTCAAGTATTCCAGCAACATATTCCGCTTACGTGACTTGTTCATTTCCAGATTCAGTGCGTTGATTCTGGGTTTAGTGGGGTCCATGCAACGAATCCCATCACGCTCTTCTGCAAGTATCATTGCCTGCGCCGGGAAACTGCGCCGCACTTGGGGTATTCGACCCGCTGGTTTAATGTGGAAGTTGATGGGGAAACAATTCCGACCATCAAGTGTCCCAAAATACTTAGTGTCACATTTGATTGCTCTCCACATTCTCTCCACATGCCTCAGGAATTTGCGATAAAGTCAAAAGTAGAAAAGAGGACCTCAAGTCACTTGCCGGCAGCACTTGGGGTGCTGACTAAGAAACCTTGTTGACCACGTACAAAGCAATTGGTCGGTATGTGTTAAGTTATGCAGCGCTAGTGTGGTCTTGCCAACTCTGTGAAACGCAGTGGAATAAAATTCAGATCTGTCAGAATGCTGCTCTTCGATCTGCGAGTGGATGTCTTCGCAGTTCTCACATGGACCCCCTTCATCGGAAAACAAAGTTTCTCCCAGTGCGGAGGAACAACTACAGGCTGTCGAAGCAATGCCTTCTGGGCTGTTAGCACAGGGACCACCTAAATCCCCCCCTTGTGGATAGGTATTCGCCGCCCAGAAGCCTTGAGGTAGAGCTACAGGATCTAGAGGGAGGGGTTCAGCGCTACAAGAGAGAACCTCTAGATCAAGCGGCATATCACGCAGGTCTCAACAACATTCATGCAAACACGATAGCAGAGGCGGTGAAAAGCTAACGGGTGAATGTGTGGGGAATCAACCAGACTAGAGTCTTTTAAGTCGGAGTCATAGTCAGAGTCGGCATATCAAGCAGGTCACAACAACATTCATGCAAACACGATAGCAGAGGCGGTGAAAAGCTAACGGGTGAATGTGGTCTGTTGTAATCAGAGCTGCGAAATCAACCAGACTCGAGTTTTTTAATCCGGAGTCATAGTCAGAGTCAGACTATTGAACCGGAGTCGAACTTTGGTTCGGTGTTACGTGCGAACTCTGACTCTGAGCACGGACTCTGACTTAGACTCCAACACGGGGTCGAAGTCGAGGGCTATACTCCGCAGCCTTTGTTGTACCTGAAGAAATGGACCTCCACCGGCAAACCAGAGCAGTTCTGGCTCAATTACGATCCGGCAGATGTAGCCGCCTCAACTCCTACAGAACAAGACTTGATGTCAACGTTCAGGATGTGTGTCCCGTTGGTGACCTGGGACGACACGACACACGTCACCTGTTTAGCAGCCCAGCCAGACCCACTCGACTCAGACCCAGATTGTTCTGGATGCAGCCCTCATTAGTCGCAGAGATCCTGGAACTGAATATTTATTCAAAAAAAACCAAGCGGACGAAAGATGGAATGCAACACTCTGCTACAACAACAACAAACCGCACCCCTTTATCAAACTAACCTAGCCTGGTGCTGCATGGTGTCGGACTGTTGATAGTAGACATGGCTGGTGATTTAATTGGTCATTTCTATGACGGCGTGCTGACGAGGAGCAGTCCAGTTGATACTGGAGGCCACCGTAGCTCAGAGGTTAGCAAGTTAGCAAATTTGTCATCGGTGGTTTTCCTCTCCTGATGCTGGCGACATTTGAGAGGTACTACGAAATTTAAAAGAAAAAAACTTGAGCTTAAACTTGAATCGGACAGCACTCATTGATGCTTGAGAAGTTTGCCTATTTTGGGTTAAGCAGCTGTACATAGGCTGAAGGATTCAGCAAATTTGGCACATTGAGTTCGTGTAGATCCCTACCCATTCTTCTTAAATGTGGTTCAAATCTGATCTTATTTGGATATAGCTGCCATATAGATCGATTAAAGGAGTACTTTTCATCCGATTTCGATGAAATTTGAAACAGTGAGCCTTGGTACCCTCTTACACTCCGTTACGTAACGTTCTAAGGCTAACACTACAGACTTAAGGTCTTCGAGTGAAACGGCTAGACTTGCAACATCAAAATGCGCAGACTTGGAGTGGACCTGGTTCACATGCGATACGCTTTTCTATGCTTTGAAACGCTCTTTCATGACTGTAAATTAACGAGCTAACATTAAACTTCGGATGGCCATCGTAGCGCAGAGGTTAGCATGTCCGCCTATGAAGCTGAATGCCCGGGTTCGAATCCTGGCGAGACCATTCGAAAACTAGTAAAAGCGTGCTAAGTTCGGCCGGGCCGAATCTTATATACCCTCCACCATGGATCGCATTTGTCGAGTTGTTATCCCGGCATCTCTTCTTAGGCTAAAAAGGATATAAGAAAAGAGTTGCTCTGCTATTAAAACGATATCAAGATATGGTCCGGTTCGGACCACAATTAAATTATATGTTGGAGACCTGTGTAAAATTTCAGCCAATTCGTATAAGAATTGCGCCCATTGGAGCTCACGAAGTAAAATAGAGAGAACGATTTATATGGGATCTGTATCGGGCTATAGACCGATTCAGAACATAATAAACACGTTTGCTGATGGTCATGAGAGGATCCGTCGTACAAAATTTCAGGCATATCGGATAATAATTGCGACCTCTAGGGGTCAAGAAGTCAAGTTCCCAGATCGGTTTATATGGCAGCTATATCAGGTTATAAACCGATTTGAACCTTATTTGACACAGTTGTTGAAAGTAAAAATAAAATACGTCATGCAAAATTTCAGCCAAATCGGATAGGAATTGCGGCCTCTAGAAGCTCAAGAAGTCAAATCACCAGATCTGTTTATATGACAGCTATATCAGGTTATGGGCCGATTTGAACCATACTTGGCACAGTTGTTGGATATCATGACGAAATACTTCGTGCAAAAACTCATTCAAATCGGATAAGGATTGTGCCCTCTAGAGGCTCAAGAAGTCAAGACCCAAGATCGGTGTATATGGCAGCTATATCAGGTTATGAACCGATTTAAACCATACTTGGCACAGTTGTTGGATATCATAACAAAACACGTCGTGCAAAATTTCATTCCAATCGGATAAGACTTGCGCACTCTAGAGGCTCAAGAAGTCAAGACCCTAGATCGGTTTATATGGCAGCTATATCAAAACATGGACCGATATGGCCCATTTACAATACCAACCGACCTACACTAATAAGAAGTATTTGTGCAAAATTTCAAGCGGCTAGCTTTACTCCTTCGGAAGTTAGCGTGCTTTCGACAGACAGACGGACGGACGGACGGACATGGCTATATCGACATAAAATGTCGCGACGATCAAGAATATTTATACTTTATGGGGTCTCAGGCGAATATTTCGAGTAGTTACAAACAGAATGACGAAATTAGTATACCCCCCATCTTATGGTGGAGGGTATAAAAATTTCAGCAGTGGTTTTTCCCTTCTAATGCTGGCAACATTTGTGAGGCACTCTGCCATATAAAACTTCTCTCCAAAGAGGTGTCGCACTGCGGCACACCGTTCGGACTCGGCTATAAAAAGGAAGCTTAAACTTGAATCGGACTGCACTCATTGCTATGTGAGAAGTTTGCCACTGTTCCTTAATGGAATGTTAATGGCCAACATTTGCATTTGCAACATGAAACCTCTTCACGGATATATTGGTGAACTTGGTGAACCAACTTCAAAACCGCTATAGTTCGATTAGGAAGTCTTTCCGCTAACGTGATTCATTTGTTTATGCTTTTCGTGCTTATATACTACGATTCGTCGTGTGTGCGATTTGATCGCTTATGAGTTTAGTTTACTTACTCGATTCGTTCGCTTATGCGAATGATTGGGTCAATTATGCAAATTTTTTCGCTTAAGCGGTTTATTCGCTTAAGCGATTCATTCGTTTAAGCGAATCATTCGTTTAAACGATTCATTCGTTTAAGCGATTCGTTCGCTTACAAGACTTGTATGCTTACAGAACTTGTTCGCTTACTATTTGTGCGCTTACATTCTCTTACGCTAATCGTTTGCTTACGAAAATTGTTCGCAAACAAAATTAGTTCGCTTATGCGTGTAATTCGCTTAAGCGATAACTTTGTTTAGGAGATTAGTTCAGTTATAAGTTTCATTGCATATACGAATCGTTGGTTAACGCTATTAAATTCTTGTTTCAAACTTTGACAAAATGGGTGCTTTAAAGAGTTTTGTGGAAAAAATGTTTTAATAAAAACATTTCACTAAATTCGAGTTCCGTTCAGAAAATTTCTTTACAATTTTAACTCCATGCGCATTCATAACTGCTGACTTGGCCCCAGTAGCGCCACTGTGTAGTTTTTGGAGCATTTCATTCAAATTGTACCGCCATAGAAAAAGAGAATATTAGGAAGGACGGTAGTCCTTGTGCTCTTCTTTTTTTTTTTTTGATTTTTGGGTAACACTCGGCCATAGTGGACATTCGCGTTGGTTCAAATTGATGCGTTTGCCAAGAAGGATGGCGGCAATGGTGGACCATGAGGCAACGAACGCCACAATCATTAAGGAAAAGCAACAAGACGACGATGAAAAAAGCATTTGGAAAAGCAAAAAAATAAAAAAAAGACGACAACCATAGAGTATGCGTTTGGTAAAAAGCCTGCTGTCATATAGAGACGCACTAATACGAATGCAAAACAAAACGCAGCAAAGCATCACCATGAACCAGAGTAAGGCATGAGAGAAACAAAACCTCAAGCCCAAGTCCCCAACTAACAAAGTCGCACTCCCCCCACCCCCCTTATCCCAATCACCTCTTAATAAATTCAAAATTTTTCTTTTTATGAGATGTCAGCCAAAAAGAGAGTGAGAGCGAGAGAGAGAGAGAGAGACAAAGGCAAACACAAAGAAGAAAACAACGCCGTTAGGAGTGAGAATTCATTTAGGGCTATGTATGTGTGCATGCTGGTATTGGCCAGCAACAACAACAACAGCAGCAGCAGCAGCAATAATCATAGTGGCGTCATCGAGGCGATTATCATGCTGGCTATGATGAGCCTGATGTTTTGTTAAAATTGTTTTAATTTTTTGCCAGCTTCTGATTTGTTACAATTCGGCTTTTGGTCGTCCTTTGTCGCCTTAAAAAAGCCTATGATTTGTAATCATAATTTTTTACCTCAACCTGGCCTGGATTGCTCTGCTTTGCGACAGTTTCCCTTGTGACTTTACTCTTTGGTCTGCAGATTTTATGTCAGTCTTCAGCTCAGAACATTGACAAACCAAAACATGGAGGAGGAGGAAAAAAATAAAAATTCTTTTCTTTGGTAGGATTTTTTCTTCGTTTTGGTTTTTTTTTAATAAAAATTGCATTTTGTTACAACATTCTCTAATGAAATGGGAGGTCATTGTCATTTCATCATCATGTTTGAAACCCTTCGAAACTGGCGATTAGTATTCTCCAAAGTTATTGGCGGTACTTTGTCATATTGGCTTCTCCGGATCGATAGGTAAGAATAGTTTAGGTTAGGCCAGGTTTAAGTGGCAGTCTGCCATCAGACTAACTTTGACGTTTTCGCCCATTGCGATATCACAGAAACAGAAGAAGGAAGATTATCTTCTAATTCCTAACCTTGAACCATCCAGATTGCCTTAAAAAGCCAACAACTTGTGAATGTTCAAATCCGCTAAATCAGACGGATTCTCAAAGAAATGGGAATCTAAAGTGGAACTCCTTTTGACGTCCAGTTCGGGACACACACACAGAAGGTGTTCTATAGTCTCTTCTTCTTCGATGTCCCTACAGCTTCTGCAAAAGTCGTTGCTGGCAACCTTCAGTCTGTCAGCATGTTTTGCGACTAGACATTGACCTGTCATGACGTACACAATGACTGAGATGTCTGCTCTAGCCAGTGGTAGCAAAGCAGAAGACCTCTTCAAGTCTAGATTAGGCCACTTAGTTTTGGAATGCTCACATCTCCCTCTTTGTGACCTTTCTATCATTCGTTGTCCTTCGGAACTGGTGCTGAAAACTTAGCTTACATGTCGCTAGAGGCATACCAAGGAGTGGGTTGTTCCTAGTCTCGCAAGCTCTTCCGCTTTACAAATCCCTGGCATATCTCTGTGGCCCAGCACCCAGAACATGTGAATTTTGAACTGTTCAGCCATCTCGTTGAGAGATCTGCTACAGTCGAGGGCGAAAATATGTTCTCCAGGGATTTAATAGCTGTCTGGCTCTCTAAGAGGATATTTATGCCAATCGTCGTTACGACATTATATCTTTTAATTGCAAGGATCTCCGCTTGATACACACTGCAGTGGTCGATACGACCACTTTTAGAACTTTAGAATACACACAAAAGCCCACCTGGTGGACTTGCCTTTACTATATGCCTGCTGCTGATGCGACAGCCGATCTCCAAGGTTTTTTGCCCTAAGATATGTTTCTATCAACCTCTCAAGAGTCTTCAGCATAAAGGATGACAGACTTAAAGGACGAAAATCGTTCGCCTTGGTGTGGTAAGTCTTACCTGCTTTTGGGATTAAAAATTAGCTTCGCGTCCCTCCATCCCACAGGAATATATTGGGTTGCCCAAAAAGTAATTGCGGATTTTTTAAAAGAAAGTAAATGCATTTTTAATAAAACTTAAAATGAACTTTAATCAAATATACTTTTTTACACTTTTTTTCTAAAGCAAGCTAAAAGTAACAGCTGATAACTGAAAGAAGAAAGAATGCAATTACAGAGTCACAAGCTGTGAAAAAAATTTTCAACGCCGACTATATGAAAAAACCGCAATTACTTTTTGGGCAACCCAATATGACATGCTGATACAAGCAGAGTATATCTCCCTAAGCCAGGGAATCAGTCTATCAGGCACAGCTTGTAATTCAACCGGTGATACATCACCAGGGCCTGGCAAAATTCCTTTGGGCGATAAGAAGTTTCGCCCAAAGGATTTTCGGCTCAGACATAATTTCCCTAATAACCTCAGAACAATGGTATGCATGCAGTGACAACCATTTCTGACGCCACTATGTTCGTTGGAGAATTTCCCGGGAAATGTGTATCAATGAGTAGTTCTAGTGTTTCCTCACTAGACATTGTCCATACATACTCTGACTTCTGAATATACCCCCCCTCCCCCATAAAGGGTCTAGAGGACAGAATCGTCTATAGCCTAGACGCCTCCGCCTAGACGCCTCCGTCCGTCCTTCCGTCCGTCCTTCCGTCAGTCCTTCCGTCCGTTCTTCCGTCCGTCCTTCCGTCCGTCCTTCCGTCCGTCCTTCCGTCCGTTCTTCCGTCCGTCCTTCCGTCCGTCCTTTCGTCCGTCCTTCCGTCCGTCCTTCCGTCCGTCCTTCCGTCCGTCCTTCCGTCCGTCCTTCCGTCCGTCCTTCCGTCCGTCCTTCCGTCCGTCCTTCCGTCCGTCCTTCCGTCCGTCCTTCCGTCCGTCCTTCCGTCCGTCCTTCCGTCCGTCCTTCCGTCCGTCCTTCCGTCCGTCCTTCCGTCCGTCCTTCCGTCCGTCCTTCCGTCCGTCCTTCCGTCCGTCCTTCCGTCCGTCCTTCCGTCCGTCCTTCCGTCCGTCCTTCCGTCCGTCCTTCCGTCCGTCCTTCCGTCCGTCCTTCCGTCCGTCCTTCCGTCCGTCCTTCCGTCCGTCCTTCCGTCCGTCCTTCCGTCCGTCCTTCCGTCCGTCCTTCCGTCCGTCCTTCCGTCCGTCCTTCCGTCCGTCCTTCCGTCCGGCGAGACCATCAGAAAACTCGGCTATAAAAAGGAGGCTCCTTATCATTGAACTTAAAACTTGAATCGGACTGCACTCATTGATATATGAGAAGTTTGCCCCTGTTCCTTAGTGGAATGTTCATGGGAAAAATTTGTATTTGTATAGGTCGCTTGGGATTGTAAATGGGCCATATCGGTCCATGTTTTGATATACCTTCCACATAAACCGATCTTGGGTCTTGACTTCTTGAGTCTCAAGAGGGCGCAATTTTTGTTCGATTTGACTGAAATTATGCACATGGTGTTTTGGTATCACTTCCAACAACTGATCTAAGTATGGTTTAAATCGGTCCATGTTTTGATACAGCTGCCATATAAACCGATCTTGGGTCTTGACTTCTTGAGTCTCTAGAGTGCGCAATTCTCATCCGATTGGAATGAAATTTTTCACGACTTGTTTTGTTATCATATCCAACTTGTTATCATATCCAATTGTGCCAAGTATGGTTGAAATTGGTCCATAACCTGATATAGCTGTCATATAAACCGATCTGGGGACTTGACTTCTTGAGCCTCTAGAGGGCGCAATTCTTAAGCGATTGGAATGAAATTTTGCACGGCGTGTTTCGGTATGACTTCCAACAACTGCGCTAAATAAGGTTTAAATCGGTCCATAACCTGATATAGCCGTCATATAAACCCATCTTGGGTCTTGACATCTTGAGCCTCTAGAGGGCGCAATGCTTATCCGATTGAATTGAAATTTTGCACGACGTGTTCCGTTATGATATCCAACAACTGTGCAAAGTATGGTTCAAATCGGTTCATAATTTGATATAGCCGTCATATAAACCGATCTAGGGTCTTGACTTCTTGACCTTCTAGAGGGCGCAATTTCTATTCGATTTGAATGAAATTTTCCACGACGTGTTTTATTATGACATCCAACAACTGTGCCAAGTATGTTTCAAATCGGTTCATAACCTGATATAGCTGTCATATAAACCGAATGTGGGTCTTGACTTCTTGAGCCTCTAGAGGGCGCAATTCTTATCCGATTTGAATGATATAGCTGTCATATAAACCGATTTGGGGTCTTGACTTCTTGAGCCTCTAGAGGTCGCAATTATTATCCGATTTGCCTGAAATTTTGTATAACTTATCCTCTCATGACCATCAACATATGTGTTTATTATGGTCGAAATCGGTATATAGCCTGATACAGCTCCCATATAAATCGATCGATCTCTCTCTCGATCTTTTTTACTTCTTGAGCCCCCAAAGGGCCCAATTCTTATTCAAATTTAATTGTGGTCCAAACCGGACCATATCTTGATATCGCTCTAATAGCATAGCAGATCTTTTCTTATATCCTGTTTTGCCTAAGAAGACATGCCGGGAAAAGAACTCGACAAATGCGATCCATGGTGGAGGGTATATAAGATTCGGCCCGGCCGAACAAAGCACGCTTTTACTTGTCTGGTCTAGAAGGGATAGACGTGCAGAATTTATGCCGAAATTCAATCCGCCTTTCTTCTGTTTAGCCGATGTACCACTTCTGCAGTATTTGCTCCAAGGCTGAAACTAACATAACGATAATCAGAGAAGCTGTGGTCATCCAATAGGAACGATAAGTGTGATACGATTCAAGTGTTTGCTGAGATCAAATTGAGGCAACTCTTCGTCTTATGGCCTCTGAATTGATTTTTTCCCCATGTTATTGCCATTATAGGAACCCAGATATTCAGAGTAACGGTGGACTCAGGTTTCCTCACACCCCCCTTTGACTTTTGCGATATTTGCCAAATTTTGGATAAAGAACTTCTTGTTGTAGAGTATTAGCAACTCGTCCTCGTCCTTGTCAAACTCAACGCTATTTTCAGTTACTTTTGCTTCTACAACGTTCGCATGATGACAAGGAAAAATTCACTGTATTTTGCTTGACATTCTCTACGAAGCAGGCAACGTTGTCCGTGCTGCTGCTGCTGCTGCTGCTCTTCCTGTTGCTGCCTTTGTCAATTTTGTTAACCTTTTTCTAAATCGAGTAAATTTTTCGTAGATTTTTTATATCGACTTTCTTGTCGTTTTTTTTTTTTTTCTACATTTCATTCGTTCGTTTGTTGATTCTCTGTGCCGGATTTCTGTCTGGTTATATTGATTTTTTAAGCTGTGTAATTTTTTCGCTGTTTCGCAATTTTGGCGATTTTTTTCTTTTTGTTTTTTGCTGTTACCCTTTGTCGTTTTGAAAATTTGTTTCACACCAATACGGCGAAAAAGGGCCTCTATTAAATTGTAAACTGGCTAAATTTGCAGCAAAATTTGGTTTGAGGTTTTCGTTTTGCTGTTGTTTTTTCTTGTTTTGGTCATATGTGAGTTTTTGTTTTTTTGGTGTTTTATTTTCCTTTGCCATTTTTTTTTTATTTGTTACTTCCTAATGGTCATGTTTTAATTTGAATGTCTATCCTTTTTTGGCCGTTACTTTTTTTCAATTTGGAGGTTTGAGGTTAGTGGGTTTTGGCTAGCGGTCTTTTTTGGTCTGGTCATTAAAATGTTTAAAATGTGTTAAAGGCTGTTAACTTTATTTTATAGGAAGAGTATGAAATTTTGACTTTAAGTTTTTGTTCGCGAAATGCAAAATTCAGCAAAAGGAATCTACGAAAAAGGGGGTTTATTGTGAAAAGCTCCTTGGTTAGAGGCGAAAAACAAACTCAAATTCCTTTCGAGCTATGAGACCAGGTATTAACCTGGTTGATAATGCCTTTCCATGCAGACCATAGCTCGACACATTGCCTCCTCATGCTATGCAAATTTTGCCCATGAACATTCCACTAAAGAACAGCAGCAAACTTGAATGCCGTCCGATTCAAGTTTAAGCTCAATGATAAGGGGCCTCCTTTTTATAGACGAGTCCAAACGGCGGTGCCGCAATGCGACACCTCTTTGGAGAGAAGTTTTTACATGGCATAGTACCTCACAAATGTTACCAGCATTAGGAGGGGAAAACCACCGCTGAACATTTTTTTTCTAATGGTCTCGCCAGGATTCGAACCCAGGCGTTCAGCGTCATATGCGGATGCGCTACGGTGGGCATGAGGCCTAGCCTACTCATGCTACGCCTCAATATAGTCAATATGAGACACAGACATCAACCGGAACTAATTTTCGAACTACCTATGCGCTACGGAAAACCAAGCCAGCCATCCCGCAATGTCCTGCGGAGGTAGACAAATTTGCAACAGGAACGAAGGAAGCGCGCACGGCCCCTTAGTCTTCATGGAGGACTGTGACTTCCAAAAGGAAGCCACAGCCATCACGGAAGGAGAAGATGGTCACTAAGAATGGTAAGGAGCCGTCCTCTTACGCTAGAATGGCAAGGAAGCACAACAGAGATGAGCTGACTTAAGCAGTCATCAATATCGGCTGTGCATCCGGTAGGATTCCACCAGATCATCGGTCCCAGGTGGAGGATCTAGTTAACGATCAAATGATGAGCTGGGAGTTTAGAGGGGACATTTTTATGCTGCGTTTTGAGTCGGCGGAATGTATTGATACCGTCAAACAGCTCGTCAGAGGTATTCACGCTCCCTGGGAGGGCGATGGATATCCCCCATCTCACAAAGGCTACGGTCTTCATCAAGGGATGGGGCAGTAAATTTGCGACGCAACGCATGTTGGGATTCTTGGGCAAGCGAAACCAAGGTTTGGTCGCAGAGAAGTGGGAGGTCTTCCACAGAGAGGAGAAGGAGGAAGGAACTCTCTTTGTGGTTGGCATTGATCATGTCTCCGTGACGAGTTTGGCTAAGACTAAAGGCAGGGCGCACTACGAGAGCAAAGCTGTCTTTTTCAAGATTGGGAAGACTAGGAAAGGCAGAAATTTTGATTCTGCGACACCAGGCCATGCAGTGGCAGGTGACTCAACACCGCCCAACAAACAGGGGGCCGACAACGAGACAATCACGGCATCTCTCAATATTGGAAAGACTAGGAGAAGCAATGATCCTAATACTAAAATATCAGGCAGTGCAGTGGCGAGAGACCCAACACAGCCTAATAAACAGGAACCCGACGATAGGTAAAGATCCTAATATTGAAACATTAGGCAGCGCAGCCACGGGAGACTCAATGCAACCCAACGAACAGGGAGCCGATGATGGTACCATCACCTACTCCCAAGAAGCCCATTTTCTTAAGATTCGGAAGGCTAAGATAGGCAAAAATCGTAGTATTGAAACACCAGGCAGAACAGGGAATGGAAACCCAGTAAAGCTTAACGAACGAAAGGACCAGGCGATGGAACCATTACCGTTCGTCGGAAGACTAGACTAGGCAATAAACCTTAAACGATGACATCAGGCAGTGCAGTGACAGGAAAGTCAATGCAGTCTAAAGAACAGGGAGCAGACGATGAGATCATCACCTACGCCCAAGATGCCCATTTACTGGAGGACCAATGATTCAGGTAATCCAGATAAACCTCCACCGGAGCGAGACTGCTACACACGCTCTGATGGAGAAAATCAGTAATGGCAATATTGCCTTAATTCAGGAGCCATGGGCGATGAATAGCACGGCCAGCGCCGAAACCGATTAGCTTCCGGAATAAGTTGAAGACCAACCGGACAAAATTCGGAAGGCTACTCAGAAAAAAAAAGACTTGGGAAAGATAATTTAGATTGCCCAAGCATAGAAGATATTGACGAGACTGTCAACAGGATTACGACTGCACTGGTGGGATCCTTCGAAGATAGTTGTCCTCTTCGGGAAAGGAAATCAGCCCAAGAAAAACCCTGGATGACCGCGAAGATTCGCAATATTGGAAAAGAGGTCCGCAGTCTTTTTTAACAGAGCACGTCCTAAGAAAGCGGAAGTCTATTGGGATGTGAATTACACACGGCTCAAGGATTACAATAAGATTACCAGAGCGGCAAAACGTGCCTCCTGGAAGCTTTTCTGCGAACAGGTCGATAGCGTTAAAGACGCCGCCAAGATAAAAAGGCTTCTCTCAAAAACCCATGTCCAAACTGAAACTTTAGTAGACGATATGGGAGTGAGGGCAGAGACAACGGAGGACATGTTGAGGCTTTTGATAAAAAAAAACCCATTTTCCACAGGACA
Organism: Stomoxys calcitrans; assembly: GCF_963082655.1. Classification (NCBI taxonomy): domain Eukaryota; kingdom Metazoa; phylum Arthropoda; class Insecta; order Diptera; family Muscidae; genus Stomoxys; species Stomoxys calcitrans. Next base: position 208,991,429 of record NC_081553.1, read on the forward strand.
CGAAGGGACTCACGGAGACAGCGAAATTTTGGAATAATGACGTTGATGGAAGCTTTTTTTTGTGGTGAAAGAATCCTTGAGGAGCTTCAAACCATTTAAGTTAGGCATTACTACCGAAAGAGGCAGACCATCTGGCGCCTCGTCTGGCCAAAATTTTCACAGCGTGCCTAGGACTTTCATATACTCCGAAAGTCTGGCAGGAGGCAAGGGTGGTGTTTATACCTAAGCCCGGCAAGGCAAGTTATGCGACACCAAAGGCCTACAGACCCATAAGCTTTACGTCCTTTCTACTCAAAGCCATGGAACGAATTGTAGACACCATGATAAAGAGTATGACATCCAGCAGAGTGTTCAAATTCAAAGAGCATGCCTTTGTCGAGGGAAGGTCGGTGGAGGCTGCCCTGGAGACTGAGGGATTTGAACCCATCTGCTATGCAGACGATGTTATAATACTTCTAAGAGGTAAGGATCCGAACGAGCTATGCAGAATGGCCGAAAAGGTCAAGCATATGGCATATGACAGAGGTCTCAATGTTAACCCAGAGAAGACTGAAATATGCCTGGTCACGAGGAAGACGAAGGTGGGCCAATTTAATTGGAAGTGTCACATTCAGCAGCGTACTGAGAAGGCTTACCGATGTTGGGCACTATGTAGACAGGCCGTAGGCTCAAAATGGGGCCTAAATCCTAGGATAGTCCACTGGCTCTACAGGAGCGTGACTAGACCAATACTTACTTACGCCTCAGCAGTTTGGTGGACTGCTATGGAGAAAAGGTGCAACATTAGGACCATACAACAGGTTCAGAGAATATGTTTTCTTGGCATAGGCGGAGCGATGAGGACCACGCTCACTACGGCACTGGAGACTATTCTAGATATCCGACCCGACGGCGGCTATGAGACTTAAGGCGGTGGGAGAATGGATTGAGGATGGGAGCAGCTCATACCATATACCATCGCGGTATAATCGAGGCGACGATAGGAAACCTGGAAGGAAGGGAAGAGGTTTCCGATCGGATACCTGAGATGAACTTTGAAGTCGAGTGCGAGGCACTGCCACCATCGGCACAGTCTTGGATTGACGGAACCCTATTATTGCCATCTGCAAGATCATGTAACACGGATGGATCAAAGCTAGAGGACAGAGTGGGCATGGGGGTCTACATTGAGAACCCAGGGACTGAAAACTGTTTAAGACTGCCTGACCATTATACGGCCCTGCAGGCAGAGACCCGGGCGATTACGGAATGCGTGAAGTGGTGTGGTACTAACGCGAGGATGTCGAGTGTGAACATCTTTTCTGACAGTAATATTGCCATAAGGGCAATAACAACCAGGACGGTTGCAGTGTAAGATGGAGATTAACGCCTTCTCTGAGGATGGCAAAATCCGCATCGTTTGGGTGCCGGGCCATAACAGAGTAAGGGGAAATGGAAGGGCAGACGATTTGGCGGAGAAGGCCAGAGGACTACCGTCAATAACCTTGGTTAAACCGAAGCCTTACGGGTCGACGCAGCCGAGTTAAGGGAGTCGGCGACGATTGCTTATGCAACATTGTGGAACAGCGAAACTGTCGGTGAGACGGCGAAAATCCTATGGGCGGGATCCAGATCGTGAGAAGACGAGGCTATTACTGAAAGGAAGTCAGAAGGAGGTCAGTAAAGCTATTGGTATCATAACGGGACATATAGGACTCCGAGCTTACTTATGTAAAATCGGTGCGGCAAGTGATAGCATGTGTAGGACAGGGCAGGGCGGCAAGTGATATCGTGTGTAGAGACGTTGGAGCATTTCCTTTGTCATTGCCCGGCTTTCGTGTACAACACATACCGGTACTTAGGTGGAGACACAATATCACACATGAACCAACTTAGGGGAGTGGTATTGAAAACAATTAAGGATTTTGTAAGTAGCACGAAATTCCTAACTTAAAATGTTCTTTTTAGAGGTTACCTTATAGTTTTTAGAGCGCACAACAAGCCGATTACTGGCTTAGGTGTATGTACATAGTGGAATGGGGGCGGACATATGGGATAGACACATGAAGGACCGGCGGATCTTTAAAAAATGTGCTATTCCAAAAGGTAGCTATGAAATACGATCGTGAAAGTAGATAACCAATAGAAAACAAGTAAAAAGGCGTTAAGTTCGGCCCGGCCGAACTTTGGATACCCACCACCTCGGGTATATATGTAAACCACCTTTCATCAAAATTCGGTGAAAATTTCATACCTTATGTCCCATATCAGTTATATCAAAATAGGTTCCGATTTGGACCAAATACTAATAAGTATACTAGCTAAATCTTAAAATAAACCGATCTGAACTATATACGACACGGATGTCGAAAAGCCTAATGTAAGACACTGTGTCAAACTTCAGTGAAATCGGATTATAAATGCGCCTTTTATGGGGCCAAGACTTTAAATAGAGATATTGCTCTACATTGCAGCTATATCCAAATCTGGACCGATTTGGGACAAGTTGCATAAAAATGTTGAAGAGCCTAATACAAAGCACTGTCCCAAATTTCGGCGAAATCGGACAATAAATGCGCCTTTTATGGGGCCAAGACTTTAAATCGAGATATCGGTCTATATGGCAGCTACATCCAAATCTGGACCGATCTGTGTGATATTGCAAAAGTATGTCAAGGCCTTTAACCTAACTTACTGTCCCAAATTTCGGCGACATCGGACAATAAATGAGCATTTTATGGGCCCAAAACCATAAATCAAGAAATCGGTCTATATGGCAGCTATATCCAAATCTGAACCGATCTGGACCAAATTGAAGAAAGATTTCGAAGGGGCTAACACAACTCATTGTCCCAAATTTTAGCAAAATCGGATAATAAATGTGGGTTTTATGGGCCTAACACCATAAATCGGTGAATCGGTCTATATGGCAGCTATATCCAAATCTGAACCGATCTGAGTCAAATTGACGGAGGATGTGAATGGGCCTAACACAATTCACTGTCCCGAATTTCATCAAAATCGGATAATAAATTTGGCTTTTAGGGGTCTAAGACCCCAAATCGGAGGATCGGTCTATATGGGGGCTATATCAAGATATAGTCCGATATAGCCCATCTTCGAACTTAACCTGCTTATGGACAAAAAAAGAATCTGTGCAAAATTTCAGCTCAATATCTCTATTTTTAAAGACTGTAGCGTGATTTCAACAGACAGACGGACGGACATGTCTAGATCGTCTTAGATTTTTACGCTGATCAAGAATATATATACTTTATAGGGTCGGAAATGGATATTTCGATGTGTTGCAAACGGAATGACAAAATGAATATACCCCCATCCTTCGGTGGTGGGTATAATAATTATTGTGGAACTAAACGAGACCCGTAGACCTGAATGTCTTTATCATCAGCTTAAAAATGCTTAAAGGAAAATCCATTATCACAAAACCATTTTATGGTGTAGCAAAGCGCACCGGGCCAGCTAGTTACTTTTAAAATAAAAAAAACTTAAAAAAAAAAACTGTTTTCCCTGTCTTATTCTATCGTGGTCTTATCCCATTATGATTAAACCTTCAACCTTTAACAAATAAAGTCCTAATATTTGCAAATTAGACATGACCTTAAAGTATGCTTCACCTCACATTAGACTAATTATTTGTCCATATTTATTTTGGTCTTCCTGCATCAAAATTAAATCCGAAATGTTGTCGTCCCTTTTTAATTGTTTGCTCAATGGCGGCAGACATCATGTGTTTATGTATGCGTTTTTTTATTTGTCAAGCCGTATTGAGGATGTGGGTGATGAGGGTGGTAATGCTGGTTGAGTTTGTCTAATATTTACGTATAAATCCCAAATATTTCAATGGCTTAATTAGTTAGGTACATGAAAAGACGGTAAAGCTTTAGGGTAATTTGGGGCTATAAGCTGCTGAATTGAGGGATATGTTGACATCGGATATCGAACAATGAATAGATTGGAGCTATATATGGCATCTTATATATAAAAATCAAATTGTGTTTGTTCCGTATAGACTCAAAAACGGCTGAATCGATTACCTTGAAATTTTCACAGATTGTGTCAGGTTCGTCTGGAAGGAAACACAGGCTATATAATTTTTTGATATCGGGAGGGGAGCGAACCCTCCCCCTTGCCTCGAAAGTACTACCCAGAAATAAAAGTTGACCTATCGAGACAATATGGGATTCAAATGAAAGGTATTCAAGAGTAGAGTACGAATTTCATAATAAAAGTTGGGTCCAAGTACCTGGGGGGCCGCCCCAGCCCCAAAACCCCTTGAAATAGGTTTATTTGACGATCATGACAATATGGGACTCAAATGAAAGGTATTCGGGAGTAGATTACGAATATGGTCAGGAAGTAGAAATCGGCTTCATAATTTATTGATAACGGAAAGGGGGTAACGGTGGAGGGGTTAACGGTGGAGGGGGTAACGGTGGAGGGGGTAACGGTGGAGGGGGTAACGGTGGAGGGGGTAACGGTGGAGGGTCCACCGTTACCCCAAAAAACACCTCAAAAAATCTAAAGTGGACCGATAAAGACAATTTGGGTATCAAATGAAAGGTATGCGAGAGTAGATAACGAATCTGGCATGCAAATTCATATCGAAGTATTGGGGGTCACCCACCCCCACAAAAACGCCAAAAATGGGCATATTAGCCAATGACGGATATATGGTATTCGGTTTGTTTGTTCCATATGGACTGAAAAACGGCACAAACGATTTTCTCGAAATTTTCGCATATTGTGTAAATTGGTCTGGAAGGAAACATAGGCTATATACATTTTCGGTATCGGAAGGGGGGACGGACCCTCCCCCTTATGCCAAAAACACAGCCCAAATTCAAAAGTGGACCGATAAAGACAATATGGGTATCAAATGAAAAGTATGCGAGAGTAGATAACGAATCTGGCATGCAAATTCATGTCGAAGTATAGGGGGTCACCCCACCCCACAAAAACGTCCAAAATGGGCATATTAGCCAATCACGGATATATGGGACTCGGTATGTTTGTTCCGTATGGACTAAAAAAACGGCACAAATGATTTTCTCTATATTTTCGCATATTGTATAGATTGGTCTGGAAGGAAACATAGGCTATATAATTTTTCAGTATCGGAAGGGGGGACGGACCCTCCCCCTTATGCCAAAAACACAACACAAAATCAAAAGTGGACCCATCGGGACAATAAAGGTATCAAATGAAAGGTATTGGACACGAATATGGTATTAAAATTTGGGTCCAAGTACCCAGCGGGGGGCCCGCTGAACCCCAAAACTTCTCTAAACAGATATGTTCGAAGTTCATGTCAATATGGGACTCAAATGAATAGTATTAGGCAGTAGATTACAAATGTGGCATAAAACATTAGGTCCAAGTAATGGTAGGTCGCCCACCCCCAAATACCCCCAAATGGGCATATTAGCCGACCATTGCTATATAGAACTCAAATAAAAGGTATAAGTGAGTAGATTACGAATATGTCTGATATGCCATTAATATTTGCGTTCAAGTCTAGGTGGCACTTTTCCTCAGATACGATTCCACAGATACGTCAAATGGGTTATTTGACCCATTATGACAATATGGGACTCAAATGAAAGGTATTTGAGAGTAGAAAATGAATTTGATTTCCAATTTTGGAGCCAAAGGTTTTGGTGTACGTCCTAAAGCACCCCCTAAACTGAACTTCATTTTCGAGTATGGCAATATGAAGCTCAAATCAACGGTATTTGGGAGTAAAGAAGGAATTTGATATCTATTTTCAGGGCTAAGTGCCGATGGCTGCCCTAAAACACCTTCCAAACGGTTCATATCTACCGGCCATGGCAATATGGGGCTCAAATTAAAGGGATTTGGAAGCACAGCACAAATTTGATATCCATATTTGAGTCGAAATGTCTGAGGTGCCATCCCTCCCCTAATGAGAACATTACCCTAAGGAAGAACATTACCACCAGGAAAGAAGAAGGGGCAAATTCTCACACATCAATGAATGCTTTCCGATTCAAATTTAAACTCAATGATAACGGATCCTATTTTGATAGCCGGGCCCGAACGGCGTCCCGCAGTGCAACACCTCTTTGAGGAAAATTTTTTAAATGACCATGCATGGCATTGTATTTCGCAAATGTCGCCAACATTAAGAGGGGATAAACACCGCCTTGGCCGATGGTCTCGCCAGGATTCAAATGCGTTCAGAGTCATAGGTTACAATAGCACGAATATCCGCATTCAGGGCTAAGTATCCCCACCCTATAAAGATATTAGAGAGTCAAAGACGGCGCAGCGGAGCGGGCCCGGTTCGGCTAGTGATTATATATAGAAACACACTCGTATATGACTCTTGTCTATCCTTTTAATGCTTATAAATCACAATGCTACATTTAAGCAACTTAAAAGCTTTACATGAAATCATCCGCTCTTTTGTAATCGCATGTGAGTTTTTGTTGGCAAAAAATGTCTTCCAACAAAGTTCAAGGGACATGATTAATTAACCATACAAAACGGAAATTTCTTGACATTGAGAAACCTTTTGTGTCATTTGCAAATGTTTTAATGTCCAGTTAAAATCCCCACGGAGAGGAAATTCCATTGAATGTTTTCGTAGAAACAAAAAACAAAAAGGATTGTTTCAACAGTTCATGTTGGGTATGCTGTACTTGAAATTTGAAATTTTTGCACATCACATTAGATCTGATAATGTGTAAAGCAAATGGAAACATTTTTTACTCATACCCACGAGTATACTGGTGAATTCAGTGCACAGCATTACAGCCTCAAGAAACAAGTAAGTGCAAATTTTGTCCATGAGCATTCCACTAAGGAACAGGGGCAAACTTCTCACATATCAATGAGTGCAGTCCGATTCAAGTTTAAGCTCAATGATAAGGGGCCTCCTTTTTATAGCCGAGTCCAAACGGCGTGTCACACCTCTTTGGAGAGAAGTTTTACATGGCATAGGACCACATAAATGTTGCCAGCATTAGGAGGGGAAAACCACCGCTGAAAATTTTTTCTGATGGTCTCGCCAGGATTCGAACCCAGGCGAGTCATAGGCGGACATGCTAACCTCTGCGCTACGGTGGCCTCCTATTGCATAGTGTCCGATTATGACCCCTGTCAAGTTGCTCATCGACCTCTTATCGAACGCCAGCAACTCCCTCGTACACCTCCGGTCTATAACCGGCCATAGCCACTTCGCCGTCCGGCAACCATCTACCGTGTCCCACCTCGCCACTGACTCCGCCCTTGCCATCCCCTCTACTGTGTTCAGTAGCTCGACAAATGGCATATAGGCAAGACCGATGAATGGTCCGCCCGGCGCGGACGAACCCCTCCTGACGCACTCGTCCGCCCTCTCATTTCCTGGAATCCCCTCATGCCCAGGAACCCATGTCAAGGTCACATCGTGGGCCCGTAGCCTATTCAGGGATAAAAACAGTTCGCCATGCATCTCGACCTCACCATCTCGACCTCACCATCTCGACCTCACCATCTCGACCTCACCATCTCGACCTCACCATCTCGACCTCACCATATCGATCTCACAATATCGATCTCACCATCTCGATCTCACCATCCTCGACCTCACCATCTCGACCTCACCATCTCGATCTCACCATCTCGACCTCACCATCTCGATCTAATTATCTCGATCTCACCATCTCGACCTCACCATCCTCGACCTCACCATTTTGACCTCATCATCTCGACCTCACAATTTCGATCTCACCTTCTCGACCTCATCATTTCGACCTCACCATCTCGATCTCATCTTCTCGACCTCACCATCTCGACCTCACCATCTCGACCTCACCATCTCGACCTCACCATCTCGATCTCATCATCTCGACCCAACCATCTCGATCTCACCATCTCGACCTCACCATCTCGATCTCATCATCTCGACCCAACCATCTCGATCTCACCATCTCGACCTCACCATCTCGACCTCACCATCTCGATCTCACCATCCTCGACCTCATCATTTCGACCTCACCATCTCGATCTCACCTTCTCGACCTCACCATCTCGACCTCACCACCTCGACCTCACCATCCTCGACCTGACCATCTCGACCTCACCATCTCGATCTCACCTTCTCGACCTCACCATCTCGATTTCATCATCTCGACCTCACCAACCTCGACTTCACCTTCTCGACCTCACCATCCTCGACCTCACCATCTCGACCTCACCATCTCCACCTCACCATATCGACCTCACCATCCTCGACCTCCCATCTCGACCTCCCATCTCGACCTCACCATCTCAACCTCACCATCTAAACCTCACCATCTCGACCTCACCATCGCGACCTCACCATCTCGAACGCACAATCTCGACCTCACCGTCTCGATCTCACCATCTCGACCCCACCCTCTCGACCTCACCATTTCGATCCCACCATCTCGACGTCACAACCTCGACCTCACCATCTCGACCTCACCATCTCGACCTCACCATCTCGACCTCACCACCTCGACCTCACCATCTCGACTTCACCATCTCGACCTCACCATCTCAACCTCACCATCTCGACCTCACCATCTCGACCTTACCATCTCGATCTCACCATCTCGACCTCACCATCTCGACCTCACCATCTCGACCTCACCATCTCGACCTCACCATCTCGACCTCACCATCTTGAGCGCCGCCATACTGTCCACATAAATTCGGAATTTTGGAACTGTGTTCAATAGGTCGGCAAATGCCACGTAGGCAAGACCGATGATTGTTCCGTCCGGCGCAGATGAACCCCTCCTCGCGCATACCCAGGAACCCATTTCAGGGTCACATCGTGGGCCCGTAGCCTATTCAGGGATTCAAAACAGTCCGCCACGCATCTCGACCTCACCGTGTCGACCTCACCATCTCGACCTCACCATCTCGACCTCACCCTCTCGACCTCACCATCTCAACCTCACTATCTCGACCTCACCATCTCGATCTCACCATCCTCGATCTCACCATCTCGACCTCACCATTTCGATCTCACCATCTCGACCTCACCATCTCGATCTCACCATCTCGACCTCACCATCCTCGACCTCACCTTCTCGAGCTCACCATCTCGATCTCACCTTCTCAACCTCACCATCCTCGACCTCACCATCTCGATCTCACCTTCTCGACCTCACCCTCTCGACCTCACCATCTCAACCTCACCATCTCGACCTCACCATCTCGATCTCACCATCCTCGATCTCACCATCTCGACCTCACCATTTCGATCTCACCATCTCGACCTCACCATTTCGACCTCACCATCTCGACCTCGCCATTCTCGACCTCACCTTCTCGACCTCACCATCTCGACCTCACCATCTCGATCTCACCCTCTCGACCTCACCATCCTCGACCTCACCATCTCGATCTCACCATTTCGATCTCACCATCTCGACCTCACCATTTCGACCTCACCATCTCGACCTCGCCATTCTCGACCTCACCTTCTCGACCTCACCATCTCGACCTCACCATCTCGATCTCACCCTCTCGACCTCACCATCCTCGACCTCACCATCTCGATCTCACCATTTCGATCTCACCTTCTCGACCTCACCATCTCGACCTCACCATCTCGATCTCACCCTCTCGACCTCACCATCGTCGACCTCACCATCTCGAAGTTAATATCTCGACCTCACCATCTCGAACTCACCATCTCGACCTCACCATTTCGACCTCACCATCTCGACCTCACCATCTCGATCTCACCATCTCGACCTCACCATTTCGCTCTCACCATCTCGACCTCATCATCGTCGACCTCACCATCTCGAAGTTAATATCTCGACCTCACCATTTCGACTTCACCATCTCGACCTCACCATTTCGATCTCACCATCTCGACCTCACCATCTCTACCTCACCATCTCGACCTCACCATTTCGCTCTCACCATCTCGACCTCACCCTCTCGACCTCACCCTCTCGACCTCACCCTCTCGACCTCACCATCTCAATCTCACCATTTCGACTTCACCATCTCGACCTCACCATTTCGATCTCACCATCTCGACCTCACCATCTCTACCTCACCATTTCGACCTCACCATCTCGACCTCACCATCTCGACCTCACCATCGCGACCCCAAGACCTTGAGCGCCGCCATACTGTCCACATAAATTCTGAGTTTCGAGGGCGTTAAGGCCCTTGCCAGAATTTCTCTTGCGGCCACTGCAACGGCACAGACCTTTGCCTGAAAGACCATACACTCGTCCGGCAGTCTCAGAGACATACTGGTATTGAGTGCATCAGAGTAGACACCCAATCCGGTCCCTGACTTCATCTTGGAGCCATCTGTATAGATCGAGGTCTCATTCTCCTCAAGTACACCATCCGCCCTCCATACGTCCCTCTCAGGAAAACGAAACGCGAATGCTCTCACTCCAGTCGGCACTGGTGTTAGGTAGTCGGAGATCCTCTTCAGTCTACCCTTCGTATCCATAACACCCAGAATCGAACTGTGGCCGCAACCATCCTCCTTCAGCATGCCGAGCTCTCTCAGCCTAAGCGCGACCCTGGCGGCGCAGTTCCAAATATAGGCCCCAATGGGCTGCATATCCAGCATCGCCTCCAGGCCTGTCTGCGGTGCGGATCTCAGCGGCCCTTTGATCCAGTCGTTGGATCTTCTAGAACTCCTTTGCACGCGTCCTCTTCCCTACCAGTGGAAGAGTCCCACCATACCAGTGCTTTATAGGCCAGTACTGGTCTCACGATGCCCGTGTACATCCCATAAATCATCTTGGGAGTCACCCCCCTCTTGCTACCGAACATCCTCCCGCAGGAGTACAAAGCGCACAGTGCTTTAGAGCTTTTTTCCTCGGTGTTCCTCTTCCAGGACAGTTTCGAATGGAGGACTATGCCTATGCAAATTTTGCCCATGAACATTCCACTAAAAAACAGGGGCAAACTTCTCACATATCAATGCGTGCAGTCCGATTCAAGCTTTTTAAGCTCAATGATAAGAGGCCTCCTTTTTATAGCCGAGTCCGAACGGCGCGCCACACCTCTTTGGAGAGAAGTTTTACATGGTATAGTACCTCACAAATGTTGCCAGCATTAGGAGGGGAAAACCACCGTCGAAAATTATTTTTCTGATGGTCTCGCCAGGATTCGAACCCAGGCGAGTCATAGGCGGACATGCTAACCTTTGCGCTACGGTGGCCTCCACGATGCCTATGGACATCCAATAAATCATCTCGGAAGTCACCCCCCCCCCCCCCCTTTCCAACCTACATCCTGCTGCAGGAGTAACAAGTAAAAGCGTGCTAAGTTCGACCGGGCCGAATCTTATATACCCTCCACCATGGATCGCATTTGTCGAGTTCTTTTCCCGGCATCTCTTCTTAGGCAAAAAGGGATATAAGAAAAGAGATGGTCTGCTATTAAAACGATATCAAGATATGGTCCGGTTCGGACCACAATTAAATTATATGTTGGAGACCTGTGTAAAATTTCAGCCAATTCGTATAAGAATTGGTCCCATTGAGGCTCACGAAGTAAAATAGAGAGAACGATTTATATGGGATCTGTATCGGGCTATAGACCGATTCAGACCATAATAAACACGTTTGCTGATGGTCATGAGAGGATCCGTCGTACAAAAGTTCAGGCATATCGGATAATAATGGCGACCTCTAGGGGTCAAGAAGTCAAGATCCCAGATCGGTTTATATGGCAGCTATATCAGGTTATGAACCGATTTGAACCTTATTTGACACAGTTGTTGAAAGTAAAAATAAAATACGTCATGCAAAATTTCAGCCAAATCGGATAGGAATTGCGCCCTCTAAAAGCTCAAGAAGTCAAATCCCCAGATCTGTTTGTATGACAGCTATATCAGGTTATGGACCGATTTGAACCATACTTGGCACAGTTGTTGAATATCATAACGAAATACTTCGTGCAAAAATTCATTCAAATCGGATAAGAATTGTGCCCTCTAGAGGCTCAAGAAGTCAAGACCCAAGATCGGTTTATATGGCAGCCATATCAGGTTACAAACCGATTTGAACCATACTTGGCACAGTTGTTGGATATCATAACAAAACACGTCGTGCGAAATTCCATTCCATTCGCATAAGAATTGCGCCCTCTAGAGGCTCAAGAAGTCAAGACCCAAGATCGGTTTATATGGCAGCTATATCAGGTTATGAACCGATTTAAACCATACTTGGCACTGTTGTTGGATATCATAACAAAACACGTCGTGCAAAATTTCATTCTGATCGGATAAGAATTGCGCACTCTAGAGGCTCAAGAAGTCAAGACCCAAGATCGGTTTATATGGCAGCTATATCAGGTTATAAACCGATTTGAACCATACTTGGCACAGTTGTTGGATATCATAACAAAACACATCGTGCGAAATTCCATTCCAATCGGATAAGAATTGCGCCCTCTAGAGGATCGAAAAGTCAAGACCCAAGATCGGTTTATATGGCAGCTATATTAGGTTATGAACCGATTTGAACCATACTTGGCACTGTTGTTGGATATCATAACAAAACACGTCGTGCAAAATTTCATTCTGATCGGATAAGAATTGCGCCCTCTAGAGGCTCAAGAAGTCAAGACCCAAGATCGGTTTATATGGCAGCTATATCAGGTTATGAACCGATTTGAACCATAATTATAACAGTTGTTGGATATCATAACAAAACACGTCGTGCAAAATTTCATCCCAATCGGATAAGAATTGCGCACTCTAGAGGCTCAAGAAATCAAGACCCAAGATCGGTTTATATGGCAGCTATATCAAAACATGCACCGATATGGCCCATTTACAATACCAACCGACCTACACTAATAAGAAGTATTTGTGCAAAATTTCAAGCGGCTAGCTTTACTCCTTCGGAAGTTAGCGTGCTTTCGACAGACAGACGGACTGACGGACAGACGGACGGACATGGCTAGATCGACATACAATTTCACGACGATCAAGAATATATATACTTTATGGGGTCTCAGACGAATATTTCGAGTAGTTACAATCAGAATGACGAAATTAGTATACCCCCCATCTTATGGTGCAGGGTATAAAAAGCGCACAGTGCCTTACGGCTTCTTTCCTGATGGTCTCGCCAGGATTCGAACCCAGGCGAGTCATAGGCGGACATCCAAACCTCTGCGCTACGGTGGTCTCCACGATTCCCATGGACCTCCAATAAATCATCTTGGAAGTCACCCCCCCCCCCCCCCCCCACTTCCTACCGAACATCCTGCTGCAGGAGTAAAAAGCGCACAGTGCCTTACGGCTTCTTTCCTGATGGTCTCGCCAGGATTCGAACCCCAGGCGAGTCATAGGCGGACATCCAAACCTCTGCGCTACGGTGGCCTCCACGTTGACCATGGACATCCAATAAATCATCTTGGGAGTCACCCCCACCACTTCCTACCGAACATCCTGCTGCAGGAGTAAAAAGCGCACAGTGCCTTACGGCTTCTTTCTTCGGTGTTCCTCTTCCAGGACAGTTTCGAATCGAGGACTATGCCTAGTCCAGAATCTTTGGTGGGGGGAAAGGCAAGGCCCAATCCGGCCGAATTTAGCACGTTTTTACTCGTTTCATAATCATCATCACTTTTTCTTAAAATTCAGTGCCCATTTTTAATCAGATATGCCCTTGTATTGCGTGTGCTTACTTTGGACGATGAGGTGAGTATTTATAAAGGACACTCATACCAACGTATCCCTGAAACATCCTTTCGTCTTTTATGACTTCATGTAAACAGAGAAATTTTTAAGAAAATTTTCGTTTGTCCCCCTCTTTAGCTGACAAAAACTGTGAACCTTGACAATAGCGACCGAAGCCTGTAACGGACAATGAGAAAAAGGATTGAGGATTGTTTGTACTCTCGTTCAGGATATCATCTACAGGAGTACTACGTACATAGCTTGGTTGGCTATGGCTGGGTGTGGCAGAGGTTGGTCGATGGGTTCTTAAAAATTTTTATTTACGTTGTTGGTCATGTAGTTACTAAAGATTGATGGTTGCCAAGGACATTAGTGTGTGTGTGTGTGTGTGGAAGTGTGGTATGATGAGGTTGGCTAGCATTTTGTTTTTTTTTTTTTGGCTTGTTTTATTAGTCCTTTTTCGCTTAAGCCCCAGCGGCAATTGTAATGTCATAGTATTGGCGTGATGTTATCATCTAATAAATTTATAAAATTCTTGTCTTTAGATATCTTTTAGCCCCAAAACAACAACAACAAAAAATGGTAAAGAAGTGTCTATTGTTAAGATGAAGTTTTTAATTTTCTTTGGGTGAGTGAGTGGGTGAGGCCAGGAGTCCTTTTTTCGCTGTCTTTTTGTCTCGATTTTTGTGAAAAATCCTTGTTCCCCGAAAAAAAAAAGTTAAGTTAATTAATTTCTTTTTGTTTATATATTATTTTTCCCTTGCCAGTCTTGGAGGGGGTAAGGGGAAAAGCAAGATTTTTGGTTAGGAGTGGGAGGTTTTATAGTAAAGTTTCTTTTTTTTGGGGGTGGGTGGAAAAGAAAGATGGGTATTTTGAAGCTTGAGGGTGAAATGTGGTCCATGGCCAACATGCCTCATTGAGTTTGCCTTCCAAGGTGGTTTGACTGTTAAAACGCTGCCACAGACAACTTGAGCAAGACAAATTGATTAAGTCAAATAATGAGTGGCCAAGCATTTGCCATAGAAAGATGGCGAAAATTCTGCTGTATTGCGACTTTATTTATTTCTTCGTTATTTCATTTCATTTTTTAATGCCAACTAATTATAACTTTTTTTTTTCTTAGAGGGCAATAATAGAAGGGTTTCTGTTAGGTTTATGTGTATTGAGTAAATTAGCCTATTGTATGATTTTAATTTCCAAATAATATGGGAAAAATAAAGTCGCTTATCTTAGAAGGAAGTTGAGGTAAATTTGACAAATTTTTGTAATAAATTGGATTATGATTTGTATACCCTCCACCATAGGATGGGGGGTATACTAATTTCGTCGGAGGCCACCATAGCGCAGAGAATAGCATGGACGCCTATGACGCTGAACAACTGGTTTAGAATCCTGGCGAGACCATCAGAAAAAAATTTTCAGCGGTGGTTTTCCCCTCCTAATGCTGGCAACATTTGTGAGGTACTATGCCATGTAAAACTTCTCTCCAAAGAGGTGTCGCACTGCGGCACAAAGTTCGGAGTCGGCTTGAAAAACGAGGCCCCTTATCATTGAGCTTAAGCTTGAATCGGTCTGCACTCATTGGTATGTGAGAAGTTTGCCCCTGTTCCAAAGTGGAATGTTCGTGGGCAAAATTTGCATTTGTAGAGCACATTGCCGATATATTCTCAGGGCTTAGTGTTTGGGGGACCAAACACTAAGCCCTAAGGACCAAAGGACCACTAAGGACCAAAGCACCCCTAAATCGGGCATATTTACCGACCATGTCAATGTGGGACTTAAATGAAAGGCATTGGTAGATAGAGTGGGAATTGATACCCACTTTTGGACCAATTTTTTGGGGGTGTAGCCCTTTCCCAAAACACCCCCACAAAACGGCAATTTTTTACTGACCATCGCAATATGGGGCCCAAATAAAGGTATTTGGGAGTAAAGTACGTATTTGATGTGTGATATGATTGATATGTGATATGATTGATATGCGATTGATTGATGATTGATATGTGAGAAGTATGCCCCTGATCCTAAGCGGAATGTTCATGGGCAAATTTGTATTTGTTTTGCATGCTAATTTCGTCATTCTGTTTGTAACACCTCAAAATATGCGTCTGAGACCCCATAACGCATATATTGGGTTGCCCAAAAAGTAATTGCGGATTTTTTAAAAGAAACTAAATGCATTTTTGATAAAACTTAGAATGAACTTTAATCAAATATAATTTTCTTACACTTTTTTTCTAAAGCTAGCTAAAAGTAACAGCTGATAACTGACAGAAGAAAGAATGCAATTACAGAGTCACAAGCTGTGCAAAAATTTGTCAACGCCGACTATATGAAAAATCCGCAATTACTTTTTGGGCAACCCAAGATATTGTTCTAGCCATGTCCGTCCGTCTGTAGTTCAGTCTGTATGTCCGTCCGTCCGTCTGTACGTCCGTCCGTCCATCTGTCTGTCTGTCTGTCCGCCCGTCCGTCCTTCCGTCCGTCCGTCCTTCCGTCCGTCCGTCCTTCCGTCCGTCCGTCCGTCCTTCCGTCCGTCCGTCCGTCCGTCCGTCTGTCCGTCCGTCTGTCTGTCTGTCCGTCCGTCCTTCTGTCCGTCCGTCCGTCCTTCTGTCCGTCCGTCTGTCCGTCCGTTTGTCCGTCCGTCTGTCCGCCTGTCCGTCCGTCCGTCCGTCTGTCCGTCTGTCCGTCCGTCCGTCTGTCCGTCCGTCTGTTTGTCCGTCCGTCTGTCTGTCCATCCGTCTGTCTGTCTGTCTGTCCGTCCGTCCGTCTTTCCGTCCGTCTGTCTGTCCATCTGCCCGTCCGTCCCTCCGTCCGTCCGTCTGTCTTTCGAAAGCACGTTAACTTTCGAAGGAGTAAAGCTAACCGCTTAAAATTTTGCACAAATACTTCTTATTAGTGTAGGTCGGTTGGGATTGTAAATGGGCCATATCGGTCCATGTATTGATATAGCTGCCCTATAAACCTATCTTGGGTCTTGACTTCTTGAGCCTACAGAGGGCGCAATTTTTTTTCTGATTGGAATGAAATTTTGCATGACGTTTTCTGTTATGATATCCAACAACTGTGCTAAGTATGGTTGAAATCGGTAAATAACCTGATAAAGCTGTCATATAAACCGATCTTGGGTCTTGACTTCTTGAGCCTCTAGAGGGCGCAATTCTCGTCCGATTTGTCGGAAATTCTGCACGTGGTGTTTTGGTATAACTTGCAACAACTGCGCTAAGTATGATTCAAATCGGTTCATAATCTGGTATAGCTGCTATATAACCGATCTTGGGTCTTGACTTCTAGAGCCTATAGATGTTGCAATTGTCATCCGATTGAAATGAAATTTTGCACGACGTGTTCTGCTGTGATATCCAACAACTGTGGTAATTATGGTTGAAATCGGTATATATTTTGATATAGCTGCCCTATAAACCGATCTTGGGTCTTGACTTCTTGAGCCTCTAGAGGGCGTAATTTTCATTCGATTAGACTGAAATTCTGCACGTGGTATTTTGGTATCACTTGCAACAACTGCGCTAAGTATGGTTCAAATCGGTCCATTATCTGGTATAGCTGCTATAAAACCGATCTTGGGTCTTGACTTCTTGAGCCTCTAGAGGGCGCAATTCCTATCCGATTAGACTGCACGTAGTGTTTTAGTATTACTTCCAACAACTATGCTTAGTATGATTCAAATCGGTCCATAATCTGGTATAGCTGCCATATAAACCGATCTTGGGTCTTGACTTCTTGAGCCTATAGAGGGCGCAATTCTCATGCGATTTGACTGAAATTTTGCATGTAGTATTTAAGTATCACTTCCAACAACTGCGCTTAGTATGATTAAAATCGGTCCATAGTCTGGTATAGCTGCTATATAAACCGATCTTGGGTCTTGACTTCTTGAGCCTCTAGGGGGAGCAATTCTTATCCGATTTGTCTGAAATTTTGCACGTAGTGTTTTGGTATCACTTCCAACAACTGTGTTTGGTATGATTCAAATCGGTTAATAGTCTAGTATAGCTGCTATATAAACCGATCTTGGGTCTTGAATTCTTGAGCCTCCAGAGGGCGCAATTCTCGTCCGATTTGACTGAAATTTCGCACGTGGTATATTGGTATCATTTGCAACAATTGTTTTAAGTATGGTCCAAATCGGTTCATGTTTTGATATAGCTGCCATATAAACCGATCTTGGATCTTGACTTCTTGAGCATATAGAGGGCGCAATTCTTATCCGATTTGGCTGAAATTTGGCATGAAGTATTTTGTTATGACTCTCAACAACTGTGCTAAGCATGGTCCAAATCGGTTCATAACCTGATATAGCTGCCATATAAACCAATCTTGGATCTTGTCTTCTTAAGCCTCTAGAGGTCGCAATTCTTATCCGATTTGCCTGAAATTTTGTACGACGGATCCTCTCAAGACCATCAACATTCGTGTTTATTATGGTCTGAATCGGTCTATAGCCTGATACAGCTCCCATATAAATCGATCTCTCTATTTTACTTCTTGAGCCTCCAAAGGGCGCAATTCATATTCGAATTGGCTGACATTTTATACAGGTCTCCAACATATAATTTAATTGTGGTCCAAACCGGAGCATATCATGATATTGCTCCATAGCAGAGCAAATCTTTTCTTTTATCCTTTTTTTGTCTAAGAAGAGATGCCGGTAAAAGAACTCGACCAATGCGATCCATGGTGGAGGGTATATAAGATTCGGCCCATCCGAACTTAGCACGCTTTTATTTGTTTTATTTAGTTTAAACAGCCGTACGACATACTTTTGGTGGTTCTTAGGGAGAAGTCTTCACAATTATTTTTAGAGTTGAATTTAAGTGTGATATTCGTACTCGGCAAATGTTTGTCTATGTTTCTACTAAGTCTGCAGGGATTTTGTGCATTGGGCATTTTCCCGGATATATTGCCCATGCTTATAAAAAAAAGGTTGGACTCTGGGCCAAAATACCTTGAATAAGACTTCTATGATTTCCCGATATGTCCGTTTGAAGCTAAAAATTTTGTAAACGACCCCTAGCAGAAATTAAAAAAAAAAACATGCATTTTTCTAATTTTTTAAGTCTTTTGCAATATGTCCTCAGAAAGCCTCATAGTTCATTTCCCTTTTGGCAAACTGTGGCTCAACTTCTGCAAGACCTTTTCAATTTTGTGGTACTTAATTTTCTCAATTTACACTTTCGCGGAAAAATATAATGAACACACTCATACAACAAATTCACTTACGAAAGGACCTTAGAACGAACGAAAAGGAAACTTAAGGCAACCAAAGGTTTCTCTTTTGTTTGCCTCAAAACTAAACAATGCCAAAAAAAAAGGACTGGACTAAGAATACATTTTTGAGTAAGCAAAAGGAAAATGCAAAAAACATGCTCAAACAGAACAATGAACCCATAATGGCGAGAAAAAAAATCAACAAAACTGGACAAGCAAACAAGAAAAACAATTTTAAACGAAAATTTAATGCAAAGAACCCAAAGAAGAATTTAAGCAAATTTGACCAGGCTAAAGATGGGGAGTTACGTTTAAAATAAACTCTACAAGAAAAAGGATCAATAGATGGAAGTAGGAAATGAGTGATGGACAGAAAGAAAGAAAGACTTAAGAACGAACAACAGGGTAGAGGACATAGGGAAGGCAGACAAAAGGATTAAAGGAAGAATGAGAGGAAATACTAGAACTGGCAGATAAAAGGATGGTTAGAAGAATAAATGAAAAATCAACTAGAAGCCATACTTAAGAACCCTAAAAGTTCATTAGATTCGAACCTTAGATACATTCCATCATGGATTATGTTACCAAATTTGCACAAAATAGGTCAGTTTATATGTGAATTATTTCTAAGAAAGCTAATCGGCAAAAGAATGAGGCTTCTAAGAGCCTAACAAGTAGAGTTGGATTTTTTGTTGATATGGGGTCTCCATCTATTAAGGGACTATAGATCCTGAAACTGTTATATCGAAGTGTAACCAAGGGTACGAAACAATTCTAGTACACCCCAAGCCACATTTGACTTCTAGTGGCATTTGGCAACTGCAAATGCAAAATTTGCTCATGAATATGCCATTAAGGAACAGGGGCAAACTTCTTACATATCAATGAGTGATGTCCGATTTAAGTTTAAGCTCAATGATAACCTCCTTTTTATGGCCGAGTTCGAATGGCAAGCCGCAGTGCGACACCTCTTTGGGAAGAAGTTTTTGCATGACATAGTAACTCCCAAATGTCATCAGCATAAAAAAATGTCCCCAGCATTATATTCTCGCCAGGATTCGAACCCAGTCGTTTAGCATCATAGGCGGACAAGCTAGCCTCTGAGCTACGGTGGCCTACTTTCACAACTCACTATGTCAAATATTAGCGAAATCGTATAAGAAATGCGACTTGAGTGGGCCTAAGAGCTTATAGTGGAATATCGGTATATATGGCAACTCTATCCAAAAATGGTCCAATCTAAAACATACTACGGCAAGGCTATTAAAGGACCCTATTCACTGTTGTAAAAATGCGCCTTTAATGGGCCCAGGACCATAAATAGAAAAAACGGTATACATACCTCTATATATACTAACATTTGATCCGATCTGAACGACTAACAAGACTCACTTTGCCAAATTTCAGGTAATAAATGGACCTCAAATGGGCCCAAGAACTCTAAATTTAAGCTGATGTGAACTAAACACGCAAGGATGTTTGTCATTGTGGTTTTAGCGAAAATGGGTGATTTTAGAGCCTAAGACCGTAAATCGGGATATTTAAAGATATGGCACATATGGTCAGATATGGTACTATCGGGACCATACTCGTCAAGAGTGTCGAAAGACCTAACAAAACCCACTGTGACAAATGTCACCTTTTTTGGTCCTAAGACCTCTAATCGGAAGCCAGTATGTATGCCAGCTTTATCCAAATATAATCCAAATATCAACCATACTGGGCAAGGATATCGAGGAGGGTAGCATAACTCAATGTGCCAAATTTAAGCGTTATCGGTTATTAATTACTCATTTTATGTCTCGAAGACCTTAAATCGAAAGATCGGTCTACATAACAGCTGCATATAATCAAATATAATCCGATCTGGAGAATATTTGGAAGATTGTCAATGTTGATCTGAAGTACACCAAATTTTGATATTTGAATTTGAATTTTGAAAAATTTTGAAAAAAAAAAATTAAATTTTGAAAAAATCTTCCAAAAAAATTTTTTTTTTAAATTTTTGTAAAAAAACTTGACAAAATATTTTTATTAAAAAAAATAATAAAATTTCTATGAAAATATTTGAAAGAATTTTTTTTTTCAAAAATTTTCTAAAAATTAGTAAAAAAAAATTTTTGGAAAAAAAAACTGGACAAAATATTTTTATTAAAAAAAATAATAAAATTTCTATGAAAAAATTTGAAAAATTTTTTTTTTTTCAAAAATTTTCTAAAAATTAGTAAAAATTTTTGGAAAAAAAATTTACAAATTTTTTTCTTAAAAAAATAATGAAATTTTCTATGAAACAAAGTTTAAAAAATTTGTTTAAAAAAAATTTCAAAATTTTTTTTATAAAAAATTGTAAAATTATAAGACCTTTGCCCTAACAGGAAAAAAAACTTAATCAAGTAAAAGCGTGCTAAGTTCGGCCGGGCCGAATCTTATGTACCCTCCACCGTGGATCGCATTTGTCGAGTTCTTTTCCCGGCATCTCTTCTTAGGCAAAAAATAAGGATATAAGAAAAGATTTGCTTTGCTATTAGAGAGCGCTATCAAGATATGGTCCGGTTCGGGCCAAAATTAAATTATATGTTGGAGACCTGTGTAAAATGTCAGCCAATTCGAATAAGAATTGGGCCCTTTGGGAGCTCAAGAAGTAAAAAAAGAGAGATCGATTTATATGGGTGCTGTATCAGGCTATAGACCGATTCAGACCATAATAAACACGTATGTTGATGGTCTAGAGAGGATCTGTCGCACAAAATTTCAGGCAAATCGGATAATAATTGCGACCTCTAGGGGCTCAAGAAGTCAAGACCCAAGATCGGTTTATATGACAGCTATATCAGGTTATGAACCGAATTGAACCATACTTGGCACAGTTGTTGGATATCATAACAAAACACGTCGTGCCAAAATTCATTCAAATCGGATAAGAATTGCGCCCTATAGAGGCTCAAGAAGTCAAGACCCAAGATCGGTTTATATGACAGCTATATCAAAACATATAGTATACCCCCATGCAATGGTGGAGGGTATAAAAATTCGAAAATGGCGTATAGAAGAAGATAGCACTAAGCCGACGATATATTGGCAGCTATGAATATTCAAATTTGATACGATCTGAACCTTGCTGTGTAAGACTAACCTCTGAACCATTCTGTGTATGACATTGCAGTGTACGACATCCTTGCTGTGTATGACTAACAAAACTCACTGTGCCAAATTTCAGCGAGGGTGATAAATGAGCCTTTAATGGACCCAAGAATCTAAATCCTAAACGATGGGAACTAAACTCGGCAATGATGATTGTCACTGTGCCAAATTTCAGCGGAAACTGGTAATAATTAGACCATTTTTGAGCCTAGGATCTATAATCGAGATCTTTGAATATATAGCACATATACTGAAAAATGTTACGATCTGGACTATACTCGTCAAGAATGTCGAAAGACCTAATAAAACTCACTGTGACAAATGTCTCCTTTTCTGGCCTTGAAACCTTAAATCGGGAGCCGGTATGTATGCCAGCTTTATCCAAATTTGATCCGATCTGAACCATACATGGCAGGATCCTCGCTGTGCCACATTTAAGCGTTACTTGTTTATAATTGCTCATTTTATGGCTCCAGGATCTTAAATCGGCAGTTCAGCCTAAATAGCAGCTACATATTTTCAAAAATAATCCGATCTGGAGAATATTTGGCGCGATTTAAATTTTGTTGTGAAACACACTGAAAATTGTAAAAAATTTTCAAAAAAAAAAATTTTAAAAAATTTTCCACAAACATTTTTTTAAAAAAATTTTCCAAAAAAAATTTTGAAAAAATTTTTTAAAAAAAATTTTGATAAAATTGTCAAAAAAAAAATTTTGAACAAATTTTTGAACAATTTTTGGCCGTACCGACCTTTTGATCCCCACCACCATGGATTTATCTTATATATAAAAATTAATTTGTGTTTGTTTGTTTATGTGTTCCTTATAGACTCAACAAGCAAGAGCGTGCCAAGTTCGGCTGAGCCGAATCTTATATATCCTCCATATATCAATTTATAGTCCGATTCGGAGCTTAGGAAGCGCAATCGGGAGATAGGTTTATATGGAAGCTGTATCAAGCTATAGATCGATTCTGACCATATTGCTCACATATGTTGAAAGCCATGGGAGGAGCCGTTGTACAAAATTTGTGCCAAATCGGATGAGAATTGCGCTCTCTAGAGCCTCAAGAAGTCAAGACCCAAGATCGGTTTATATGGCAGCTATATCAGGTTATGGACCGATTTGGACCATACTTCGCGCAGTTGTTGGAAGTGATATCAAAACACTATGTGCAAAATTTCAGTCAAATCGGAAGAGAATTTAGCCCTCTAGAGGCTCAAGAAGTCAAGACCCAAGATCGGTTTGTAAGGCAGCTATATATAAACATGGACCTTCCCCTTCCCATAATTTTCAGAAACACTAGATCTCGGTGATGGGCGGTGCGATTTAAGCGAAATTTTTGTGTGCTTTCATATAGTACCCTAAAAATAAAAATTTGATATCCCAATTTCGGATGGGGTACCTAGGGGGGCTGCCCCATCCTAAAAACCTACCAAACATATATTTACACCAATCACGACAATATGGGACTCAAATAAAAGGTATTTGGGATACGAAAACGTATCTGATATCCTTTGTCGGACCAAGGGTTTTGGGGGACCACCCCATCCCCCACAACACCCCTAAATCGGACATATTTACCGACCATGGCAATATGGGACTCAAATGAAAGGTACTTGCGAGTAGAATACAAATCTGATATCCAAATGTGGGACCAAGTTTCTGGGGGTCCACCTCTCCCCAAAAGCATCCCCTAACGGGGACAAATTTACGACCATAGCAATAAGGGGCTCAAATGAAAGGTCTTTGGGAGTAAAGCACGAATCTGATACCAATATTTGGGAAAAGTGTCTATGAGGGTGAACCCATTCGGATAAGAATTGCGCCATGGAGGGGCTCAAGAAGCATAAACGGGAGATCGGTTTATAAGGGAGCTGTATCAGGCTATAGATCGATTAAGACCACATTAGACATGTATGTTGAAGGTCATGGGAGAAGCCGTTGTACCAACTTTTAGCAAAATCAGATAGGAATTGCGCTTTCTAAAGGCTTAAGAAGTCAATATCCCAGATCGGCAGCTATATCAAGTTATGTATTGATTTGAACCATACTTAGCACAGTTTTTGGAAGTCATAGCACAACACTTCATGAAAAATTTTAGCCAAATCGAATGAGTATTGCAACTTCTAGTGGCTCACGACCCAAGATTGAACCACATTAAGAGCAATTTATGGAAGCCATAAAAAACGCATCAGGCAAAATTTCAGCCAAATCGGATGAGAATTGCGCCCTCTAGTGCCAAAAGAAGTCAAGACCCAAGATCGGTTTATAACCTTAGAAAAATGTAAGGTTATGAACCGATTTGTACCATACTTAACACATTTGTTGGAAGTACAATAATAACAAAACACATCATACAAAATTTCAGCCAAATCGGATGAGGTTTGCGCCCTCTAGAAGCTCAAAAAACAAGACCCAAGATCGCTTTATATGGCAGCTATATCAAAACATGGACCAATTTCACCCATTTACAATCCTAACAGACCTACACTAATAAAATATATATAAATTTCAAGCTTCTACCTTTACTCCTTCGAAAGCTGGCGTGCTTTCGACAGACAGGCGGACGGACATGGTTAGATCGACATGAAATGTCATGACGCTCAGGAATATTTATACTCTATGGGGTCTTATACGCATATTTCGAGGGGTTACAAACACAATGACGAAATTAGTAACCCCATCCTATGGTGGAGTGTATAAAAATTCGAAAATAGTGTATAGAAGAAGTGCTATAGAAGAAGCCGACGATATATTGGCAGCTATGAATATTCAAATTTGATACGATCTGGACCTTGTAGTGTATGATTAACTTCTGAACCTTTCTGTGTATGACATCCTTACTGTGTGTGACTAACAAGACTCACTGTGCCGAATTTCAGCGAGGGTGATTAATGAGCCTTTAATGGGCCCAAGAAATCTAAATCCTAAACGATGGGAACTAGACTCAGCAAGGATGTTTGTCACTGTGCCAAATTTCAGCGGAAACTGGTAATAATTATACCTAAGCCTAAGATCTTAAATCGAGAAATTTTGTTCTGAAAAACACTGAATTTTAAAAAAATTTTCCAAAAAAAAATTAAAAAAAAAAATTTTAAAAAAATTTTAAAAAAAATTTGAAAAAATTTTTCAAAAAAAAATTTGAAAAAATTTCCCTAAAAATAATTAAAAAAAAAATTTTTTGAAAAAATTAAAAAAAAAAATTTGAAACATTTTCCGAACAAAATTTTTAAATAATTTTCCAAAAAAAATTTTAAAAACTTTTCCAAAAAAAATTAAAAAAAAAAAATTTTGAAAAAATTAAAAAAAAGATTTTAAAAATTTTCCGAAAAAAATTTTCTGAAAAAAATTTTGAAAAAATTTTCCAAAAAAATATTTAAAAAAATTTCCCTAAAAAAATTAAAAAAAAATTTTCCAAAAAAAATTTTGAAAAAATTAAAAAAAAATTTTCCAAAAAAAATTTTGAAAAAATTAAAAAAAAATTTTATAAAATTTTCCAAAACAAATTTTGAAAAAATTTTCCGAAAAAAATTTTCAAAAAATTTTCTGAAAAAAATTTCCAAAAAAATATTTAAAAAAATTTCCTTAAAAAAATTTAAAAAAAAAATTTCCAAAAAAAATTTTGAAAAAATTAAAAAAAAATTTTATAAAATTTTACAAAACAAATTTTAAAAAAATTTTCCAAAAAAATTTTAAAAAAATTTTTAAAAGCTTTTCCAAAAAATTTTTTTAACAATTTTTCCAAAAAATGGTTAACAAATTTTTGTAACACAAGTACAAAAGCATTAAGTTCGGCCGTGCCGAACTTTTGATCCCCACCACCATGGATTTATCTTACATATACAAATCAATTTGTGTTTGTTTCTATGATTATAGACTCACAAACGGCTGAACCGAGTTTCTTGAAATTTTCGCTGATGGTGCATAGTGATCCCGTGGTAATAGGGTACTCATTTTTTGATATCTGAAGGGGGGACGGACCCTCCCCCTTAATATAATTTTCAGAAACGCCAGATCACGGTGCGATTTAAGTGAAATTTTGTGTAATTTCTTATAGAACCCCAAAAAATAGAAATTTGGTATCCAAATTTCTTATGGGGTACCCAGAAGCCCGGCCTACCCCAAAAACTACCAAACATTTATTTTGACCAATCACGACTCACAGATTATAGAATTTAGCCCCCCCGTTGAAAATAGGGTACTTAATTTTTGGTATCCGAAAGGGTGGGGCGGATTCACTCTCGGAGATGGGTGCATCGATTTAAGCTAAATTGTGTATGCCGCCTTATGGTAACCCAAAAATACAAAATTGGTATAAACTTTGAGGTCAAATTACTGGGGGGGGACGCCCCTCCTCAAGACCCACCCAAACGGACATCTATACCGATTGGGACAATATGGGTATCAAATGAAAGGTATCTAAAAGTAGATCACAACTTGATAAAAAAAATTGATCCCAACGTGGGACTCAAATAAAAGGTATTTGGGATACGAAAACGTATCTGATATCCTTTGTCGGACCAAGTGTTTGGGGGACCACCCAAACCAAAACACTCTCTAAATGGAACATATTTACCGACTATGGCAATATGGGACTCAAATGAAAGGTATTTGCGAGTAAAATACGAATCTGATATCCAAATGTGGGACCAAGTTTCTGGGGGTCCACCCCTCCTCAAAAACAATCCCCCAAAGCGGACTTGTTTACTGACCATTGCAATATCTTGACAATCAAAAGAAAAGGTAATTGTGTGAGCATACTTACATCCACATTGCCATTCCACATGTAATGCATGCCCACCGCTGTTGGGTCATGATGTGTCTGTCCTGTCATATGTTCGGCCATCACTGCACTCATCCAATGCACCAGACCCTGTGTTGGGTTCTGGCCCTGCACACCGCCTATGGGCATGGTTCCGGTGTTACTATTACCACCGCTGTTGCTGCCACCTAGAGTGTGTGTGGAATGAAGATGATGCGGATGCGAATGCGAATGCGAGTGAGGATGGGTATGACTATTCAAATGATTCGAGTGGCCGTGATGAATTTCCAACGAAGACAATGTCGAATGCTTGGATTTGTTTGACTTATGTGAAAGGCTGTTATGGGTTGCTGCTGCTGCTGCTCTATTTGA
This sequence comes from Stomoxys calcitrans, assembly GCF_963082655.1. NCBI lineage: Eukaryota > Metazoa > Arthropoda > Insecta > Diptera > Muscidae > Stomoxys > Stomoxys calcitrans. The sequence continues at coordinate 209,018,588 of NC_081553.1, forward strand.
GTTGGAACGTCGTGGTTCTTGCAACTCCTCTTCAACCTCCTCCGTTGAGGGTATTTGTATCAGTTGTACGTCTTCCAAGGGTTTCAAGTGATGATTGTGATACGTTTGTGATTTGACACTTTGTTCCAAAGACAATTGTGTATCGGGCGGTGGTGTGGGTGGTGTAGCACCATTAGCCCCCAATGGGGTATGGGTAATTGGTATTTGAGTTGTTGTTGATACGCTTGTAGATGACGATGATGATTCACCCGGAATTGTGGTGGTGGTGGTGGTATTGTTATTTGATTCACTTTCGGAATTTACACTTGACCAAATATAATTTGCAGGCTTCTGTAATGGAGAGCATAGAAACAAAGGAATTAGTTTGGCCTTGAAAGCGGTGTAGGTTAATGGGGGAAATTGGGGATTGACTTAAATGAAGAGTAGCTCAAGTAGAGTGTCTCTTGGGAGAAAAGGTTAAATGAGTTGGCAAATAGTTGTAATGAAATCAAGCATTTTAATTGCTAAAACATCTTCGGAACGAGGTAGGTAGGTAAAGAGGTAATGAAGAGGGATCTGTCGACTTAATATAATGCGAACTGTGAAGACATGGTGGTGGAAGGAATAGCATACTAGATTAAGAAAAAATTTATTAAAAAAAATTTAATAAATTTTCTATAAAAAAAATTTTAAAAAGTTTTATAACAATAAAATTTTGAAAAAAATTTCTACGCATAAAATTTTTTACAAAATTAGACAAAAATAGAAGAATTTTTTAAAAAAAAATTAAAAAAAAATATCAAAAAATTTTTTTGTGTTCTATTTGTAATAGAAACAGATAACCCTATGGTCTGCAGCCGGACAATATCTGATTGTATGAATTATTTTAAAAAATCTATAAAAATAAAATTTAAAAAAAATTTTACAAAAATTTTTTACAATAAAAATAAAATTTTTCACTACATTTCCTATAAAAATACAAATTAAAAAAATTTTCTATAAAAAGTAAACTGGGAAAAAATTTTGTTTGTTTATGTATTTATTTGTGGGTATGTAAGTTTGTTTTTTTTTCTTATAGACTCAAAAACGGCTGAACCGATCGAAGGGGGGAGGGACCCTCCCCCTTGCCCCAAAAGTACCGCCCAAAACCAAAAGTAGACCGATTGGGACAACATGGGACTCAAATGAGAGGTATTCGGGAGTAGAATACGAATTTGGTAACAAAATTTGGGCCCAAGAAACTAGGGAGCTGCCCTGGCCCCAAAATCCCTTAAAATAGCCATTTTGGACGATTATGGCAATATGGGACTCAACTGAAAGCTATTCGGGAGTGTATTATGAATATGGTCTGGAAGGTGAAGTGGGCTATATAATTTGATTGATATCGGAAGAGGGGGTGGACCCTCCCCCATTACCCAAAAGTCAACTTTGACCGATCAGAACAATATGGGTATCAAATGACAGATATTGGATAGCAGAATACGAATATGGTACCGAAACTTGGGTCCAAGTAACCGGGGGCCAATCCAACTCCAAAACTTCCCCAAACAGACATATTGGACTCAAATGGAATGTATTGGGGAGTAGATTACGAATATGACATATCAAATGAGGTCAAAGTATTTGCGATGTAGGTCGCCATATCTCCCAAATTTTTACGATTCATTCGGTGTCATAGGCGTAGATGCAAACCTTAAAGCCACTGTGGCCACCACAGTAACAGCAGGGATATAACTCACAAATCAATCACTTTTTCCGATTCAAATCTTAGCTAATATATAAGGGACCTTTCTTTCCCAGGCAATTTCCAAAATAGGATACTACAGTTTTTGATATCTGAAGGGGGGGAGGACCCTCCCCCTTACTCAAATTTTCAAAAACGCCAGATCTCAGAGATGGGAGGTGCGATTTAAGCGAAATTTTGTGTGCGTTCTTTTAGTTACCTAAAACCAAAAATTTGGTATCCAAATTTGGGATGGGGTAACTAAGGGGGCCGCCCCACCACCAAAACCTACCAAATGTATACATAAAGTCCCATTACGACAATACGGGACTCAAATAAAAGGTATTTAAGATTAGAAAACGTATGTGAAACCTTGTCGGACCAACTCCCAAAACAGCCCCAAATCGGACATATTTACCGACCATGGCAATATGGGACTCAAATGATGGATATTTGCGAGTAGAATACGAATCTAATATCCCAATGTGGGACCAAGTTTCGGGGGGTCTACCCCTTCGGTAAGACACCCCCCAAATAGGACTTATTTACCGACCATGGCAATATGGGGCTCAAATGATGGATATTTGCGAGTAGAATACGAATCTAATATCCCAATGTGGGACCAAGTTTCGGGGGGTCTACCCCTTCGGTAAGACACCCCCCAAATAGGACTTATTTACCGACCATGGCAATATGGGGCTCAAATAAAATATCTTTGAGTGTAGAATACGAATCTGATATCCAAATGTAGGGCCAAGTGTTTGGTCCGTCATCCCTTCCCCAAAACACCCCACAAAGAGTCCATATTTACCGACCATGGCAATATGTGGCTCAAATAAAAGGTATTTGGGATTAGAAAAGAAATTTGATAACCCACTTTGGGGCCAATTGTTGGGGGGGGGGGGGGACGCCTCATCCCATAAACTCCCCTTAAACCAATGGCAACATGGGGTTTTATTACTCGTTAATTAACTCGGGCTAATTGTTTGGGAGACCACCTCACCTCTGACAAAACCGCCAAATCAGCCTTTTGTATTTACCGATCATGGCAATATGGGACTCAAATGAAAGGCATTTGGGAGTAGAGCACGAAATTTGTACCCACTTTCAGGACCATGTTTTTGGTCCTGAAATTCTTGACATTATGGGGTTCAAACAAAACAGTGCTCTAGCACAATGTTGATATTATTTCAGAAACTCCGAAACTCCCTTCAAACTGTGATTATGGCAAAAAGGGGCTCAAATCTGATATCTGATGTATGGCCAATGATGCTTAAGGGACGCCTCATCTCAAAAACCCCCCCTCAACCACACATATGTACCGACTATAGCACTATGTAGCTCAAATGTGGTTTTTTGAAGAAGGGTGTGAATCTGATATCGACTTTCGGGGCAAAGGGTTTAGCTATTCCAATCCACCACCAAAACCAAGAGAATGATGTTGAACTAACATGAAAACTGCATTCTTGTTCGGACTATATCTTGATATAGCCCCCATATAGACCGATCCGCCTATTTAGAGTCTTAGGCTCATAAAAAACACATTTATTATCCGATTTTGCTGAAATTTGGGACAGTGAGTTGTGTTAGGCCACACGACATATTTCTTTAATTTGGTCCAGATTGGTTCAGATATGGATATAGCTGCCATATAGACCGATTTCTCGATTTAAGGTTTTGAGCCCATTAAAAGCGTATTTATTGTCTGATTTTGCCAAAATTTGGGACAGTGAGTTGTGTTAGGCCCTTCGACATTCTTCTTCAATTTGGCCCAGATCGGTTCGGATTTGGATATAGCTGCCATATAGACCGATCTCTCGATTTAAGGTTTTTGGCCAATATAAGTCGTATTTATCGTCCGATTTCGTCGAAATTTGGGACAGTGAGTTAAATTAAGCTCCTCGATATACTTCTGCAATATGACACAGATCGGTCCAGATTTGAAAATAGCTGTCATATAGACCGATCTCTCGATTTAAGGTTTTGCGCCCATAAAAAGCGTATTTATTGTCTGATTTTGCCAAAATTTGGGACAGTGAGTTGTGTTAGGCCCTTCGACATTCTTCTTCAATTTGGCCCAGATCGGTTCGGATTTGGATATAGCTGCCATATAGACCGATCTCTCGATTTAAGGTTTTTGGCCAATATAAGTCGTATTTATCGTCCGATTTCGTCGAAATTTGGGACAGTGAGTTAAATTAAGCTCCTCGATATACTTCTGCAATATGACACAGATCGGTCCAGATTTGAAAATAGCTGTCATATAGACCGATCTCTCGATTTAAGGTTTTGCGCCCATAAAAAGCGTATTTATTGTCTGATTTTGCCAAAATTTGGGACAGTGAGTTGTGTTAGGCCCTTCGACATTCTTCTTCAATTTGGCCCAGATCGGTTCGGATTTGGATATAGCTGCCATATAGACCGATCTCTCGATTTAAGGTTTTGGGCCAATAAAAGTCGCATTTATCGTCCGATTTCGTCGAAATTTGGGATAGTGAGTTAAGTTAAGCCCCTCGATATACTTCTCCAATTTGGTTCAGATCGGTATGGATTTGGATATAGCTGCCATATAGACCGATCTATCGATTTAAGGTTTTGGGCCAATAAAAGTCGCATTTATCGTCCGATGTCACTGAAATTTGAGACAGTGACTTGCGTTAGGACCTTCGACATTCTTCTTCAATTTGGTCAAGATCGGTTCAGATTTGGATATAGCTGCCATATAGACCGATCTCTCGATATAAGGTTTTGAGCCCATAAAAGTCGCATTTATCGTCCGATGTCGCTGAAATTTGTGACAGTGATTTGTGTTAGGACCTTCTACATCCTTCTATAATTTGGTTCAGATCGGTCTAGATTTGAATATATTGGGTTGCCCAAGAAGTAATTGCGGATTTTTCATATAGTCGGCGTTGACAAATTTTTTCACAGCTTGTGACTCTGTAATTGCATTCTTACTTCTGTCAGTTATCAGCTGTTACTTTTAGCTTGCTTTAGAAAAAAAAGTGTAAAAAAGTATATTTGATTAAAGTTCATTCTAAGTTTTATTAAAAATGCATTTACTTTCTTTTAAAAAATCCGCATTTACTTTTTGGGCAACCCAATAGTTGCCATATAGACTGATCTCTCGATATAAGGTTTAGAGCCGATAAAAGACGCATTTATTGCCATAACATTTTCAAACAGTATTTGTTTGAAAATGTTATTTTTCATGAAAAAAATGAGATTTTTGATAGAAAATTTTTGTCAAGATATGTTGTCAAGTTTTTTTAAAGAAAAAAGTTGTTAAAACTTTATTTTAATAAAAAATGGAAAAAACACTTTACAAAAGATTTCATAAAAAATGTATTAAAAAAAAATTTTATTTAATAAAAAAATTCATTTTGAATATTTTTTGCAACATGTTGACAAAGTGTTCCACAACCTTCTCACATAAAATTTTCCCTTTTTGTCAGATCAATCAATCAATCTCTGATCTTTAAATCTTTTGAATATTACAATTCAATCTTTATCATATTTGTAAATTTGTTTCACTGTATATTGCTATTGTTTTAACCACAACTGTAATTGAAAACAAGCCGCGCTAATGACATCCATTAAAAACAAATGCAACAACAAAAGAAAGAAAACCAAACACTTTCCATTTCAGGACTCTTTTACCTTCTTCTCATAAGCATGCAGCATTTTCTTAGCTGTATCCAACGAAGCTGCTGCTACCTCTTCTTTCGCTCTGCTCCCTGATGTTGGCAATAAAAAGCTGTGTGAAAAATTATTGCCAACACCATTTGTTGTGCGTGTTGCACTGGTTGCAACAGGTTGCTGCTGCTGCTGCTGCAATGCTAATGGTGATGATGGCTGTGATGTAGCTGCCGCATTATTCAGCTTAAAAGGGCGCCTATTCTCTGTGGGATGTTCATTCTCATGCGATTGTTGCGAACGATTTCCGTTGGTGAAATTTTGCTGTTGATACTCCACGGCAGCAGCTGTTGCTGCGGCAACAGTGGCTTCATTGAAATTATTGCTCTGATGCAACATTGCGGAGGCAAATAAATTTTTATAGAATTCCGTTGGTATCATAAAGGGCGACGAAGCAGCCGTTGAGGATGAGATATGGGGCAAAATGGATGTGGTAAGTTTGAAAGGTATTTTGGGGAAGCCCTGTTGCAAGTCGCAAGCAGCTGGAGAATTGGATGCTTGAGAATGGGGTGACATCATGGTGAGCTGGTGCTTTGCCTTTGGGGATATTTTTTTGTTTTTTGTTGGGGGAGTTGTAGCAAATTTTCTACCTACCACCGAAGGAGGGGGATATTTTCATTTTTTCGACTCTATAAAGATTTTAAATTGTTTGATCCTCGTAAACTTCTAATACGATCTAGCCATGTTTGTACGTCCGTCTGTCTGTTGAATTGTGCCTAAAATATTTATGGGTGAAGATAAAGGATGAAATTTTGCACAGACTTTTGGGGCACAGTGGGCAGGATAATTACGAAAATGGGCTATATCGGACCTTGATATAGCGCCATATAGACCGATCTACCGACTTAAGTTCTTTAGCCCATAACGGGCTTATTTTTTTTATTTGATTTCGCGAAATTTTGGCACAGGGATGGACGACGATGCCGAAAAAGTGCAGCATAAGGACATTGCAACAGGTACGGATAACATTTTTAGGCATAAAAACTGAGATATTGGGTTGAAATTTTCCATAGATCTGTATTTTTTTCATACGCAGGTTAAGTTCTCTAATTGGTCAAATCGGACTAAATTTAGATATAGCTGTCACAAAGACCGATCTGGCAATTAGGGTCTTAAGCCTGTAAAAGCCACATTGTTTTGTCCGATTTCGCTGATTTTTGAACAGAAAGTTGTACTAGGGGCCGAATATGGCCCATATCGAAACATATTTGCATATAACTGTCATATGAACGATGCCGAAAAAGTGCAGCATAAGGACATTGCAACAGGTTCGGATAACATTTTTAGGCATAAAAACTGAGATATTGGGTTGAAATTTTCCATAGATCTGTATTTTTTTCATACGCAGGTTAAGTTCTCGAATTAGGGTCTTAAGCCCATAACAGACTCATTTTTTTACTGATTTCGATGATATTGAAAACAGTGAGAGTGAGTGAAGCCTCCCCATATCTGCCCCAAGTTTGGTTCAGATCGATCTTGGCATAGGCGGGGCAATGAGGACCTCTCCTACCAGGGCACTGAAGACTAGTCTAGAGCTCTGACCCATAGACATACAGATTAAGTTTAAGGCAGGCATTTAAGGCCATGGAATACTGGATAGAGGATAGCAGCAGACCATACCATGACGGCATGATAAAGACAACGATAGGAGACCTGGATAGAATGGAAAAGTTTTCGGATCGGAGTGTGACTGGGATGACACTTATGGTCGAAGGCGAAGCACTTTTCCAGCCAAAAGGTCTTGGACTCTGATATTGTCATCTGGAAGTTCTTGCCATAAGAATGGAATCTAGCGGACAGAATGGGCCTGGGGTCTACATTGAAGACCCAAAAACTGAGATCTGATTCCGACTACCTAACCGAAATATGAACCTGCAGGCTGAAAGTCGGACAATCACGGAATACGTGAGGTGGTGTGGTGTTAACGCTAGGACGTCACATGTGAGAATCTTTAAGGACATTAAACTGGCCATTAGGGGAATAACAACTCGGACGGTAAGGTCACGAACAATCCTGGAGTGTAAGGAGGACCTTAAGCCCTGTCTAATAATGACACGATCTACATCGTTGGGCTACTAGGGAACAAAAATGGCCGCAGGAGCGAGAGGTTTGCCATGAATGTGAAACCTTTTGGGGCTATGCAGTCCCCGCTGCGGCTCTGAAAGTTAAGGCAATGAGAATATGGATACCATCGCGGTCTTGTATTGACAGCACTCTCCTATGGTCATCTGGAAGTTCATCTTACACGGTGGTCCACATTGTGGACCCAAGGATTGCCATGATTGCGAAACCCACACTACGGCCATGAAACTTAAGGCAATGGGAGAATGGATGCCAATGCGGTATTGGATTGACTGCAGCCTCCTGGAAATTCATCTTACATCAAAGCAAGAGAACAGAGTGGACCTGGCGGTCCACAATGAAGACCCTGGGACTTAGATCGGCTATGAAAGTTAAAGCAATGGGAGCATGGATGTCAACGCTTTCTTGTATTGACAGTATTCTCTTATTGTCATCTGGAAGTTCATCCTACACGGGGGTCCACATTGTAGGTCCAAGAAGAATGTCATGAATGCGAAACCATTCGGGGCTACGCAGTCTCACATTACGGCAAGGCAATGGGAGAATGGATATCATTGCTAAATTGATCCTACATCAAAGCTAGAGAACAGAGTGGACCTGTCGGTCCACAATGAAGACCTTGGGACTTAGACCTGTGTTCGACTGCCTGGCCTTGATATGGTTCTGCAGGCGGGGATCTGGGCAATCGTAGACTATGAAAGGTGGTGTGTTTTTAACGCAAGGACTTTGAATGGGAATATCTATGCTGACAGTAAACAGGCTATCAGGACTATGACAACCAGAACGGTAAGGCCAGAAGAAGGCTTGAAGTGGAAGAAGAAGCTCAAACCATCGACTAGCATCATTTGGGTGCCGGGCCATAGCGGGGAACGAAATGCAAAAGAATTGGCCTTAGGGGCAATTAGCAAAATAGCGAAGCCTTTAGTGGCGACTCAGTACGAGTTAAGGGCGTGTAGCACTGTGAAACAGTGAAACGTTCAGATTGTGAGCAGCCGAAGCTGTTACGGAGACGGAGCTTGAAGGAAGTCAAGAAGACTTTCGTTACCATTAAGGGTCATCTAGGACTAAGAGCGCACTTAAGCAGAATATATGCGGCAAATGGCAGCGTGTTTGAAGCATATAGGGAAGGTGATGAGACGTTAGAATATTTCCTCTGTCAATGCCCGGCTTTGGCAGCTAGCAAACTCCGACACTTGGGCTCGGATATCATACCAGACTTGAACCTGCCTAAGAGCATAGAATGGAAAATGTTTAAGGATTTTGTGAGCCGCACGGAATTTCAAGCATATACCTACTCGGGTATACTTTTCGGATTTGAAGCCCATAACAAACCAAAAACTGTACCCATTTTCCAACCTAACCTAACCAAGCTGAAATTTGCAGCAGTGAGTCCAGAGCGGAGCATATTTCGATAAAGCTGTCATATAGACTGGTCTGCCGATTTTGGGTCCTAAGCACATAAAAGGCGCATTTATTATTGGATTTCGGTGAAATTGTGAACAGTGAGTTAGGCCACTTGAGTTCCGAACCGCATATAGTCCATACTCCGGTAGCCGAGTTTAAAGCTTGTTCGGATTTTTAGAGCGGGAGAGGTGGGTTCGATTCCCACCAGAGGCCTGAGTCAATCGCTACTGAGGCATCACAATGCAAATTTACCCATGAATATTCCAAACTTCTCATATATCAATGAGTGCTGTCCAATTCAAGTTTAAGCTCAATGATAAGGGACCTCCTTTTCATAGCCGAGTCCGAACGGCGTGCCGCCAGTACAATAGCTCTTTGGGGAGACGTTTTTACATTCTATGGTACCTCACAAAGTACACCCGGAGGGCCAATCACCACTGAAAATTGTTTCTGATGTTCTCACCACGACTCACATCCAGACGTTCAATGTCAAGGGCGGACATACTATCCTCTGTGCTACTGTGGTATCACAATGGACTTTGAATTGAATGGGTGAGTATGTAAAGTTCTGCCAATTGTACCTAACCCTAAGCCAGCCTATAGTCCACATCATGACGTTGTGTTGGTGTGAGTCCCCCGAAGACGGACGAATATGCTAGCAGGGGATCCTCCACGGCAAGCAGACCTGTGGCCGGACATGCCCGCATGCCTTCTGTCGAACATAGTAGAGGAGATGGCCAGTGCGGAGCCGGTGGCGAGGAGGGAGTCTGTGGATGGATGTAGGGTTCCCGGAACACCAGAGGACGAGTGAATTGATGGCCCTTCATAAGGGATCACAAAGTACGGAGATTACGGGAGTCATAAATAGACAATACGCGATAGGCCATATGGTTTTGCGCATGTAAGTCCCGCACAACGACTACAGTGGACGATGTTTTGATGAGTATGAATAGGTGGAGATTGAACACCTCCTCTGCTCATGCACGAATCAAATACCATATTCGTTTTCTGGTCTCCAATACATTTCATTTGATACCTATATTGTCCGGATCGGTCCACTTTTGATTTTGGGTTGTGTCTTTGGCATAAAGGGGAGGGTCCGTCCCCCTTCCGATACCGAAAAATTATATATAGGCTATGTTTCCTTCCAGACCAACCCACACAATATGCGAAAATTTCGAGAAAATCGGTTTTGCCGTTTTTCAGTTCATAGGGAACAAACAAACCGAGTCACATATATCCGTGATTGGCTAATGTGCCCATTTTGGGCGTTTTTATGGGGGAGGGGTAACCCCCTATATATCGACATGAAGTTGCATGCCAGATTCGTTATCTACTCCGGCATACTTTTCATTTCATACCCAAATTGTCCTCATCGGTCTGCTTTAGATTTTAGGTGGTGTTTTTGGGGTAACGGGGGGTTGGGGGGGATGTTTCGCCCCCTTCCGATATCAATAAATTATAAACCCTATTTCTACTTCCTGACCATATTCGTAATCTACTCCCGAATACCTTTCATTTGAGTCCCATATTGTAATGATCGTCAAATAAACTTATTTTGAGGGGTTTTGGGACTGGAGCGGCCCCCCAGGTACTTGGACCCAACTTTTATTATGAAATTCGTATTCAACTCTTGAATACCTTCCATTTGAATCCCATATTGCCCCGATCGATTCACTTTTATTTTTGGGTAGTACTTTTGTGGTGAAGGGGAGGGTCCGTCCCCCTCTCGATATCAAGAAATTCTATAGCCTATGTTTGCTTCCAGACCAATCTATAAAATCTGTGAAATCCTTCAAGGTAATCGGTAGAGCCGTTTTTGAGTCAAAACGGAACAAACAAACGAACACAAATTCCATGTAAAAGTTTTTAGCAGAATCCATGGTGGTGGGTTTCCAGGAGTCGACCCAGCGGAACTTGGCAAGCTTTTACTTGTTATACCCTACACCATAGGATGGGGGTATACTAATTTCGTCATTCTGTTTGTAACTACTCGAAATATTCGTCCGAGATTCCATAAAGTTTATATATTCTTGATCGTCGTGACATTTTATGTCGATCTAGCCATGTCCGTCCGTCTATCCGTCCGTGCGTCCGTCCGTGCGTCCGTCCGTGCGTCCGTCCATCCGTCCGTCTGTCTGTCGAAAACACGCTAACTTTCGAGGGAGTAAAGCTAAATTTTGCACAAATACTTCTTATTGGTGTAGGTCGGTTGGGATTGTAAATGGGCCATATCTGTCCATGTTTTGATATAGTTGCCATATAAACCGACCTGGGGTTTTGATTTCTTGAGCCTTTAGAGGGCGCAATTCTTATCCGATTGGAATGAAATTTTGCACGACGCGTTTTTAAATGATATCCAACAACTGTGCTAAGTATGGTTCAAATCGGTTTATAACCTGATATAGCTGCCATATAAACCGATCGTGGGTCTTGACTTCATGAGCCTCTAGAGGGCGCAATGCTTATCCAATGGGAATGAAATCATGCACGACGTGTTCTGTTATGATATCCAACAACTGTGCCAAGTATGGTTCAAATCGGTCCATAACCTGATATAGCTGCCATATAAACCGATCTTGGGTCTTGACTTCTTGAGCTTCTAGAGGGCGCAATTCTTATCCGATTGGAATGAAATTTTGCATGACGTGTTCTGTCATAATATTCAACAACTGTGCCAAGTATGGTTGAAATCGGTCCATAAGCTGATATAGCTGCCATATAAACCGATTTTGGGTCTTGACTTCTTGAGCCCCTAGAGGGCGCAATTCTAATCCGATTGGAATGAAATTTTGCACGAAGTGTTCTGTTATGATATCGAACAACTGTGCCACGTATGGTTCAAATCGGTCTATAACCTGATATAGCTGCCATATAAACCGATCTTGGGTCTTGACTTCATGAGCCTCTAGAGGGCGCAATTCTTATCCGATGGGAATGAAATTTTGCACGACGCGTTCTGTTATAATATCGAACAAATGTGCCAAGTATGGTTCAAATCGGTTTATAACCTGATATAGCTGCCATATAAACCGATCTGGGGTCTTGACTTCTTGAGCCTCTAGAGGGCGCAATTCTTATCCGATAGGAATGAAATTTTGCATGACGTGTTCTGTTATGATATCCAATAACTGTGCCAAGTATGGTTGAAATCGGTCCATAACCTGATATAGCTGCCATATAAACCGATTTTGGGTCTTGACTTCTTGAGCCCCTAGAGGGCGCAATTCTAATCCGATTGGAATGAAATTTTGCACAACGTGTATCTTAATGATATCCAACAACTGTGATGAGTATGGTTTATATCGGTCCATGTTTTGATATAGCTGCCATATAACCCGATCTTGGGTCTTGACTTCTTGAGCCTCTAGAGGGCGCAATTCCAATCCGATTTGGCTGAAATTTTGCATGACGTGTTTTCCTATGACTTCCAACAACTGTGCTAAATTAGATTCAAATCGGTCAATAACCTGATATAGCTGCCACATAAACCGATCATGGGTCTTGACTTCTTGAGCCTCTAGAGGTCGCAATTATTATCCGATTTGCCTGAAATTTTGTGCGACAGATGCTCTCATGACCTTCAACATACGTGTTTATTATGGTCTGAGTCGGTCTATAGCTTGATACAGCACCCATATAAATCGATGTCTCTTTTTTACTTCTTGAGCCCCCAAAGGGCCCAATTCTTATTCGAATTGGCTGACATTTTACACAGGTCTCCAACATATAATTTAATTGTGGTCCGAACCGGACCATATCTTAATAGCGCTCTCTAATAGCAAAGCAAATCTTTTCGTTTATCCTTTTTTTTGCCTAAGAAGAGATGCCGGGAAAAGAACTCGACATATGCGATCCATGGTGAAGGGTATATAAGATTCGGCCCGGCCGAACTTGGCACCCTTTTGTTAATTGTTTAATATTTGTTTAGTCGGATCTCCACTGGCTTCCTTTAAAGTAATTTGTGTTCTTGCTCACTATCATAAACTTTAAATCCTCTTGCGTTTCCGTTTCCGTTTGTTTTTTTAAATAGCATAAACTAGTTCCGTTTCATTGTTTGGCTCGCCAAAAAAAAAAACATTGCTCGCATTGATAATTGCCAAATGTGCACGTTATTTCATTTTATCCTCAATAGCTGACACTTTTATTCACTCCGTTTTGCCTTTTGTTTGCTTCCACTAGAATCTCTTGTAACCGTTACCTTTATTTGTTTTTTTTTTTTTTTTTGTTTTTATTTTACGTTTAGCTTTTCTATTCACTTTTTTATGGCATATCCTGTGTGTGGGGGTTTTTTTTTGAGGGATTTTTTCTAAAAAAACATTTGAACTATTTTCACTTGGCTTGGTCCTTTTTGGTGTGTTGCAAATGTGCCTGCAAATGGTTTTGGGAGTTTTACTATAATTCGGTTTACATAGAAATAGATATGCACAGACACTGAACTCTGCTTGTTTTTAGTTTTATTCAAATTTTATTTACACTACAACAAACTCCCCACGATGACTGACTGATATGCAACACTAAAAATCTGAGATTTTTTTGTTTTTTTTTTTTTTTGGTTTTTTGGGATAAATGGGGTTGGTATTTTTTGCATGGTGTTTCTATTTCTGCTTAGAGCCAATAACCTTGAAAAATGTTTTGGCCCTTTTTTTGCCATTCCGAGAAGAGGCGAATTTTATTTAGTTTATCACTTTTTTTTGGACACCCAAAAACAAAAAACCTTTTTCAGCTCGTTTAGAATATCGTATGCGGTTTTATTGGGCCATTTTGCGCCAGCATTTATTTGATTTGCATGGCTGTGGGTTGTTGTTGTTGTTGTTGATTTTTTGGTGGGCTCTTGTTGCTGTAGTCGTTTTGAGTGAGTGTGCAAGCTGTTGCTTGTGTAGTTGTTCATATGATTTAGTAAATTTCAATTGATATGTTGGTTTTTGGTTAACTGGACAATTGTTGTGGGGGGGGGGGTGGTTTGGTTGCCCCCTTTTTGTGTGTGTTAAAATTTGCATTCAATATGTTTAGATATAGAGTTTTGTTGTTGCACATTTGTTTTGTTTTTTTTTTTTTTGTATTTTGTTTAGGAACTTTTGATTGATTTAAATCTTGTTTTTTTTTTTGTGTGTTGGCTTATAGCTTTTTAGATTTTCATCACTAGGAACTTGTGTTGCAATTGTACTGCGGTTTGGCGCTTTTGTTTTTCCATGAAAACTGTTACAAATTGCTGAAATATTTCAACAAGAATTTATGAAGTTATTGGCTTTTGATAGCCATTGAATGGCATCACTTAATCTGATCAAAATTTTAAGGGTATTTGCATTACAATAAATGTTTGTGAAAGCAAACATTTGTCACACAACCATTGGGCGAATGTTTGTAATTCAAAGCACAGTGGGATTGGGTGGAAAAATGGGGAAAATAAATAAAAAGCAATCCCATGTAAACCGGTTGTACGCACCGCATTGACCAAATGGAATCCTTCAGCGGCAAGGGTTGCCGTGTTCGTCCTTTTTATACCCTACACCACTACTGTGGTACAGGGTATTATAATTTAGTGAATTTGTTTGTAACACCCACAAAGAAGAGAGATAGACCCATTGATAAGTGTAGTGATGGACACAGAATTACTTTCTGATTCGATTTAGCTATGTCCGTCCGTCTGTCCATGTTAATTTGTGTACAAACTACAGGTCGCAATTTCCATACGATCGTCTTCAAATTTGGTATGGGCTTGTTTTTCGTCCCAGAGACTAAGGCTATTGAAATTGGAAAAAATCGGTTCAGATTTGGATATAGCTCCCATATATATGTTCATCCGATTTGAAGTAATAATGCAATAAAATGGTCATTTAATAACCGATTTGCTCGAAATTTAGTATGGGCATGTTTTTCGTCCTAGAGACAAAGTCTATTGAAATTGGAAAAAATCGGTTCAGATTTGGATATAGCTGCCATATATATGTTCGTCCGATTTGGAGTAATACAGCAATAAAATGGTCATTTGTTAACCGATTTGCTCGAAATTTGTTAGGAAGAATTTCCTCTTGACTCTCGATATTACTGGTGAAATTCAAAGAAATCGGTTCAAATTTGGATATAGCTCCCATATATATGTTCGTTCGATTTGCAGTAATAATGCAATAAAATAGTCATTTGTTAACCGATTTGCTCGAAATTTGTTAGGAAGAATTTCCTCTAGACTCTCGACATTACTGGTGAAATTCATGGAAATCGGTTCAGATTTGGATATAGCTCCCATATATAAGTTCGTCCGATTTGCAGTAAAACTGCAATAAAATGGTCATTTGTTAATCGATTCTCTTGAAATTTGTTAGGAAGGATTTTCTCTAGACTCTCGACATTACTGGTGAATTTCATAGAAATCGGTTCAGATTTGGATATAGCTCCCATATATATGTTCGTCCGATTTGCAGTAAAAATGCAATAAAATGGTCATTTGTTAACCTATTCTCTTGGAATTTGTTAGGAAGGATTTCCTCTTGACTCTCGACATTACTGGTGAAATTCAAAGAAATCGGTTCAAATTTGGATATAGCTCCCATATATATGTTCGTCCGATTTGCAGTAATAATGGAATAAAATAGTCATTTGTAAACCGATTTGCTCGAAATTTGTTAGGAAGAATTTCCTCTTGACTCTCGACATTACTAAAAAAATTCATGGAAATCGGTTCAGATTTGGATATAGCTCCCATATATATGTTCGTCCGATTTGGAGTAATACAGCAATAAAATGGTCATTTGTTTACCGATTCTTTTGAAATTTGGCAGGAGGGATTCTCTTATGACTCTCGACATTACTAAAAAAATTCATGGAAATCGGTTCAGATTTAGACATAGCTCCCATATATATGTTCGTCCGATTTGGAGTAATACAGGAATAAAATGGTCATTTGTTAACCTATTCTCTTGGAATTTGTTAGGAAGGATTTCCTCTTGACTCTCGACATTACTGGAGAAATTCATGGAAATCGGTTCAGATTTGGATATAGCTCCCATATATATGTTCGTTCGATTTCCAGTAAAAATGCAATAAAATAATCATTTGTTAACCGATTTGCTCGAAATTTGGCAGGAAGGATTCTCTTATGACTTTTCACATTACTGGTGAATTTCATAGAAATCGGTTCAGATTTAGATATAGCTGCCATATATGTATATCGCCCGATTTTCACTCCAAGAGCCATTGCAAGCTCATTCATTGACCATTCTTGGAAAAACTTTGTATAACGCTATCCTCGACGACTACCACAATATCTGAGAAGTTTGCTTGAAATCGGTTCAGATTTAGATATAGCTCCCATATATATGTTCGTCCGATTTTGAGAAATATTGCAATAAAATGCTCATTTGTCAAAATTTTGGGCAAGAATATATTGGTTGCAGCAATCAAGGAGACACAGTTTTCGTAGGGATCGCTCAAGAAATGTAGGTGGGGAATGGTCTTCGTGATAGACCATTCCGTGCAGTACAGACCAATCTCGCCTGCGCCTGGCGATAGTGACCTCTACATGAAGTGCATGGGGTTAGCACTCACGTCCGGTACTGCAGAGATGAGTGTTGAGTCAAAAGTAAAAATAAAGGTCCTCTAGTCACTTGCCGGCAGCACTTGGGGTGCAGACAAATAAACCTTGTTGACCATGTACAAAGCAATTGGCCGGCCTGTGGTAATTTATACAGCGCCAGTGTGGTCTCGTCAGCTCTATGAAACGCAGTGGAATAATCTTCAGATCTGTCAGAATGCCGCCCTTCGAACTGTGACGGCCTGTCTCCTCAATTCTCATGTGGACCACCTCCATCAGGAGACAAAGGTCCTACCAGTGGGCGGTAGGATCTTTGACCATCTGGAAGGTCATGTTACATGGATGGATCAAAGCTAGAGAATAGCCACTGAGCCAATGAACACGCGACCAGCCTTATATGAATGCCATTCCGTAATCTAGTGCTGACTCACGCCGTTAGTGAAGCACGTCTCCGAAATAAAAATAGCCAGCACTTCGCCTTTTTCCTTCACACATAAAAGCCGCTGAGCACGTGAATCCTTACGCGTGTTGTCTGTCTACGACTATTACCCCGTACACACTCGTGCTATCTGTCTGCGAATGTCAGACCGCAATTTAGTGCCGTGCCCACGCCGTGAGTGAATCACGTCACCGAGACACACGTAGCCTGAACCTCCCCTTTGTCTATCAGACATAAGAGCCGCAGATATAAAAGCACGCATAAGAGCATACACACCGTGAGCAAACCACGTCTCTGATACAAACGTAACCAGCACCTCGCCTGTGAATACATCCATTGTGTCAATAGAATGGGATCGCCATTACGTGATAGCCAGCACCTTGCTGGCTATGAAGTAAGAGCACGCACTACTGTCACCTAACTACGACCACTATCCCGTGATTATGTGAAACATCCACGCAGTGAGCGAATCACGTCTCCGTGATACCCGTAGTCAGCACCTCGCCTTTGTCCTTCAGACACAAGAGCCGCTGAGCCCGCGAATACATCCATTGTGTCAATAGACTAGGATCACCATTACGTGAATTAATGCCGTCCTCACGTCGTGAGTGAATCACGTCACCGAGATACACATAGCCAGCACCTCGCCTTTGTCTATCAGACATAAGAGCCGCTGATCCCGCGAATACACGCATGCGCCAGCTGTGCACGACCATCACCCCGTGATTTAGTGACATATACACACAGTGAGTGAACCACGTCACTGAGACAAACGTAACCAACACCTCGCCCTTGTCCTTCAGTCATCAGAGCCGCCGCCCCGAATACATCCATTGTGTCAATAGTCTAGGATCACCAAAACGTGAATTGTGGCCGTCCATGAATCATGCAATCGAGTTACACATAGCCAGCACCTCACCCTTAACCTTCAGTCATAAGAGCCGCCGATCCCACGAATGCATTCATTGTGTCAATACTCTAGGATCACCATTACGTGAATTAATGCCGTCCTCACGTCGTGAGTGAATCACGTCACCGGAGATAGACATAGTCAGCACCTTGCCTTTGTCTATCAGAGCCGCTGAACCCTGGGAACACACACTTGTGCCATCGGCTTGCGCCTACCACACCGTGACTCATTGTCACATCCACGCCGTGAGTGAATCAAGCCTCCGGGATAAACTTAGCCAGCCCGCACCACTCAGAGGCAGTCACGGTTGAGCTGCTAAGAGCTATGGGGAGAATTGGCACTGATGTGACCCTCGATCAAGAATCGTGGTTACGAGGTAACAAGGTTCGTGGACTCAGATCACGAAATCGGAATCTCAAAGGCCATTAGTCTGTCATCGTTTTTGCAAAAAAAAAAAAAAAAAAAAACACTGGAAAGACTGATTGACCGGCAGCTAAGAGGAGGACTGAAGCCGGAAAACTTCAGCGGCCGGCAGGTTTCTGTCGACTATCAGTGAGTTCATGGAAGGATCACTGAGGAGTTGAAGACGGAGCTGGTGCTCTTCACGAGTAGATATAAAATACCGGAGTCCTGTCCTTGGACGAGGTCACCCTGCGGCTGTCGAAGGAGGCGAATCACCTTGGCATAGTCCTCGATTCGAAACTGTCCTGGAAGAGGAACAGCGAGGAAAGAAGCCGTAAGGCACTGTGCGCTTTTTACTCTTGCAGGTGCATGTTCAGTAGACGATCAGCGAGATCATGGAAGGGTCAATTTCATCTGATTTGGCTGAAGTTTGAAACAAACATTTGAGATGTGGCTTTCAACATCCATGCTAAGTATGATTTGAATCGGTCTATAACCAGATATAGCTCCCATATAAACCGATCCCCGGATTTGACTTCTTAAGCCTTTAGAAGCCATAATTATCATCCGATTTGGCTGAAATTTGAAACAAAGTCTTGGGTGACGACTTCCAATATCCATCTCAAGTATGATTCGAATCGGTCTATAACCAGATATAGCCCCCATATAAACCGATCCCAGGATTTGACTTCTTGAGCCTTTAGAAGCCTCAATTTTCATCCGATTTGGCTGAAATTTGAAATCAAGACTTGGGTGACGACTTCCAAAATCCATCTCAAGTATGATTCGAATCGGTCTATAACCAGATATAGCCCCCATATAAACCGATCCCAGGATTTGACTTCTTGAGCCTTTAGAAGCCTCAATTTTCATCCGATTTGGCTGAAATTTGAAACAAAGTCTTGGGTGACGACTTCCAATATCCATCTCAAGTATGATTCGAATCGGTCTATAACCAGATATAGCTCCCATATAAACCGATCCCCGGATTTGACTTCTTCAGCCCTTAGAAGCCTTTATTATCATCCGGTTTGGCTGAAATTTGAAACCAAGACTTGTTTTGTGACTTTAAACATCCATGCTAAGTATGATACGAATCGGTTCATAACCGGATATAGCTCCCATATAAACCGATCCCCGGATTTGACTTCTTATGACCTTAGAAGCATCACTTTTCACCCGATTTGGCTGAAATTTTAAATCAAGACTTGGGTGACGACTTCCAATATCTACCTCAAGTATGATTCGAATCGGTCTATAACCAGATATAGCTCCCATATAAACCGATCCCCGGATTTGACTTCTTCAGCCTTTAGAGGCCTAAATTTTCACCCGATTTAGCTGAAATTTGAAATCAAGACTTGGGTGACGACTTCCAATATCTATGTCAAGTATGATCCGAATCGGTCCATAACCAGATATAGCTTCCATATAAACCGATCCCCGGATTTGACTTCTTCAGCCCTTAGAAGACTTAATTATCATCCGATTTGGCTGAAATTTGAAATCAAGACTTGTGTGACGACTTCCAATATCCATCTCAAGTATGATTCGAATCGGTCTATAACCAGATATAGCTCCCATATAAACCGATCCCCGGATTTGACTACTTCAGCCTTTAGAGGCCTCAATTTTCATCCGATTGGGCTGAAATTTGAAATCAAGACTTGGGTGACGACTTCCCATATCCACCTCAAGTATGATTCGAATCGGTCTATAACCAGATATAGCTCCCATATAAACCGATCCCAGGATTTGACTTCTTGAGCCTTTAGAAACCTCAATTTTCATCCGATTTGGCTGAAATTTGAAACCAAGATTTGAGTTATGACGTCCAATATCCATGCCAAGTATGATCCGAATCGGTCCATAACCGGATATAGCTCCCATATAAACCGATCCCCGGATTTGACTTCTTCAGCCTTTAGAAGCCTTTATTATCATCCGATTTGGCTGAAATTTGAAACCAAGACTTGTTTTGTGACTTTAAACATCCATGCCAAGTATGATCCGAATCGGTCCATAACCGGATATAGCTCCCATATAAACCGATCCCCGGATTTGATGTTTTGAGCCCTTAGAAGCCTCAATTTTTATCCGATTTGGCTGAAATTTTAAACCAAGACTTGGGTGACGACTTCCAATATCCATCTCAAGTATGATTCGAATTGGTCTTTAACCAGATATAGCTCTCATATAAACCGATCCCCGGATTTGACTTCTTCAGCCTTTAGAGGCTTCAATTTTCACCCAATTGGGCTGAAATTTGGCCCAAAAACCTATCTTATGACTTACAACATCAGTGCCAAGTTTAATCCGAATCGGTCAATATGGTGTTATAGGCCCCCCTTAGTATCGATATCCCGATATGACTTCTTCAGACCAAAATAGTTCAAATACAAAATCATTTAATAAGGGTACACTTTTAGCGGAATCCATGGTGGTGGGTACCCAAGATTCGGCCTGGCCGATTGGATCATTGGATATCCCTTCCCAGTATGATTTAAATCCGAATATATTTGGATTAGGCTGTATATTCTGTATATATTCATGGTGGTGGTTATCCAAGGATCAGCCTAGCTGAATTTTATGCAGTTTTTCTTATTCACATCATTATGGCCATTGCTCTCGAACACACATTTCTTTACAACTTTTCTAGTTTTAGGGTTTTAAGACCATTTATTGGCTTTCAATCTGCTCTATGTTAGGTTTAACACTTGCACTTTTATGACGACCTGGGGTGTTTTTCTTTAGATCTCAAATTTTTTTGCTTTGCTCTTTAATCTTGAATTCCTCTGAATCACATTTGGCAGTTAGTAAATAATTTTTTTTATTTTCTCTTTGATTTTCTTCAAACTTAGTATTATTTAAACTAAAATTTAAAATTCTTTGTATTTAAATCACTCATACGCTCTATGGAGCTTTAACTTATTAACTACAATTATTTTTTTTATTTCGGTTACATTTTAAGGCTTTGGGCCTGCTATTGACTGAAATTTTTGATTCTCACTTGTTTCCTTAAATTTTTTAAAGAAAGCGCGCAAATAGTGTAGAGGCATGCTCTTGCTGTGGAGGATTTCCAAGGAACTTCTTGCCATGCAACCAACATCTTGGCTAGGTTGGCTGGAAACAACTGGCGAGGAATTGTATAAAAGAGTCAACATACAATCACCAAACGTTACGTTTTCACTATTATTGCGAGATTGTTTTTTGTGTGTGTGGTGTTTTTATTTTTCTATTTTTTTTTGATCCTTTACTCCTTGCCAGGATTTAGCGTTGAGGCAAATGTTTGTTGCGAGCTGTATATTTTTTTCCTTTAGTATTTTATATTTGCGCTTTTTTGTGAGGTTGTTGAGAGTGTGTGTTTTTTTCTGCTATCACAAGAAAAGCGGGCATCTAGCAGTTGAGGGGTAAGCAATGCCTTGCTTTTTTTTTCTTATTTCGTTTCAAGAGGGGATTTTTATGGGATACTGCTGTTGCTGTTGGTGTTGTTGTTGCTTCTTATTATTTTTTATTTGCCCCAGCTCTACTGCTATTATTACTCTCGTTTTTTTTTGTATGATGGCATTGCTGTTGTTGATGTAGCTGGGATTTTTATGTAGTTTTTCTGAGCTTCTTCAATTTTTTTTTTCTTTCCTTACTACTACGGAATATTGCTTAGCAGCAATATGACGCTGACGCCAACGTCATCTCAACCAACTAAACTCTAGTCTTAGACGCAAGTTTTCTCTTGAAGATGTCCTTCCCCAACGAATATGGGGGATATGCAAGCAAAAAAAAAAACTCAACATAATCGCCATCAGTAATGGTGGCAGCAGCGTAGCAAGAATCAAAAGTAAACAAAAAACCAGCTAAAGCGTAGCCTTACAGAAACGAAAAAAAAAATATAACAGAAACCATCCTTAATGTTCACAAATGGCACACTAGGACATTGCAGCTCACAACCCAACACACACACACACACACATATGCATACACCCACACTTCCATTCATCTATTCATCCCGCCAAAACTCACATGGTCTGCTTTTTAGCCGGTCTTAGTGGCATAGATGCGGCACGGTGTGTGTATGCACTGCCAAGAAACAGGAAGAGATTGATTTTCTTTTATACGTTTTAGCGCTGCCATTTAGATGGGTCCACTTTTTTTGTTGTTGTTGTTGTTTGTATGTTGAATCTCGTTTGTTTCCTTCAACAACATCTTTGAAATGTATTCTATTTCTATGAGGAATCCCCTAACATAATAGGGGATTTTTTTTTTTGTTTTGTGTGCAGTGAAAACGAGGAAAGGATTTAAAAGTGAGGGAAAGTACAAAAACTATGAAAACTTTTAAAGAAAATGATTTTGTCCAACTATGGGGAATTTTTGATGACGATGCCACCCAGGGTTCTAGAGGGCATGGGCTGCCGGAAGCTAGAGCAGATTAACCTGCACCGCTCAAAGGCAGTCACGGTTGAGCTGCTAAGAGCTATGGGGAGAGATGGAACTGATGTGGCCCTCGTTCAAGAACCGTGGTTACAATGTAACAAGGTTCGTGGACTCAGATCAGGAAATCGGAATCTCAAAGGCCCATTAGCCAGTCATCATTTTTGCTGAAAACACTGGAAATACTGATTGACCTGAAGGTGAGAGGGGGACTGACGCCGGAAAATTTCAGTGGCCGGTAGGTTTCTGTCGACTATCAGCGAGATCATGAAAGGGTCACTGAGGAGGTAGTTGCGATGGGCTACCAGAAATGGGTTGAGGACCAATCCAGGAAAGACGGAGCTGGTGCTCTTCACGAGTAGATATAAAATACCGGAGTCCTGTCTTTGGACGAGGTCACCCTGCGGCTGTCCAAGGAGGCGAATTACCTTGGCATAGTCCTCGATTCGAAACTGTCCCGGAAAAGGAACAGCGAGAAAAGAAGCCGTAAGGCATTGTGCGCTTTTTACTCCTGCTGAAGGATGTTCGGTAGACAATCAGCGAGATCATGCAAGGGTCACTGAGGAAATTGTCGCGATGGGCTCCTAGAAATGGGTTAAGGATCGATCGAACCAGGGAAGATGGAGATGGTGCTCTTCACGAGTATATATAAAATACCGGAGTCCCGCCCTTGGACGAGGTCACCCTGCGGCTGTCGAAGGAGGCGAATTAGCTTGGCATAGTCCTCGATTCGAAACTGTCTTGGAAGAGTAACAGCGAAGAAAGAAGCCGTAAGGCACTGTGCGCTTTTTACTCCTGCAGGAGGATGTTCGGTGGACGATACGCGAGATCATGGAAGGGTCACTAAGGTGGTTGTCCGATGGGCTACCAGAAATGGGTTGAGGACCAAACCAGGGAAGACACAACTGGTGCTCTTCAAGCTTAGATATAAGATACCGGAAATCAGACTCCCATCCTTGGACGGATCACCCTGCGGCTGTCGAAGGAGGTGAATTACCTTAGCATAGTCCTTCGAAACTGTACGTTTTTTACGTCTGCAGGAGCATGTTCGGTGGTAAGTGGGCGGTAACTCCCAAGATGATTTATTGGATGTATACGGCCATTGTGAGACCAGTACTGAAATATGGAGCGCTGGTATGGTGGAATGCCGTATAGAAGAGGATGCGTGCGAGGAAGTTCGGGAGGATCCAGAGACTGGCCTGCGTCGGGGTCATAGGGGCACTGACATCCGCATCGCAGGCAGGCCTGGAGGCAATGCTGGATATGCAGTCCATTGGGGCCTATATTTGGAACTGCGCCGCCAGTGTCACGCTTAGGCTGAGGGAGCTTGGCATGCTGAAGGAGGATGGTTGCAGCCACAGATCGGGGCTGCGTCGGGGTCACAGGCGCACTGACATCCACATCGCAGGCAAACCTGGAGACGATGATGGATATGCAGCCCATTGCGGCCTCAATTTGAAACTGTGCCGCCAGTGTCACTCCTAGGCTGAGGGAGCTCGGCATGCTGAAGGAACGCGGTTGCGGCCGCTGATCGATTCTGGGTGTTATGGATGCGGAGGGTAGACTGAGGAGGATCTCCGACTACCTGACACCAGTACTGACTGAAGTGAGGGCATTCGCGATTCGATTACCTGGGAGGGACGAATGCTCTACTTGATAAGAATGAGACCTCGACCTAAACAGATGGAGTCAAGGACTGCATTGGGGGTCTACTCTGATGTACTCAATATCAGTATGTCTCTGAGATTGATGGACGAGTGTATGGTCTTTCTGGCAGAGGTCTGTGCCATTGCATTGGCCGCAAGAGAAATTCTGGCAAGGGGCTGAATTTCTCTTGCGGTCCAGTCTCTGACTCCATCTTGGACCCATCTGTGTAGGTCGTGCTCTCATCCTCCTCAAGTACAGTACCGCCCTCGAAACTCTGAATTTATGTGGACAGTATGGCGGCTCTCAAGGTCTTAGGGTCGAGGATGGTGAGGTCGAGATGCGTGGCGGATTGTTTCGAGTCTCTGGATAGGCTCCGGTGATGCTGACAAGGGTTCCTGCGCATTAGGAGATTCCAGGAAATGGGAGGGCGGACGAGTGCGCCAGGAGGGGCTCGTCTGCGACGGGCAAACCAGACATCAGTCTTGCCTACGTGCCATTTGTCGAGCTACTGAACAAAGTAGAGGGGTTGGCCAGGGCGGAGTAGGTGGCGAGGTGGAACTCGGTGGATGTTTGTTGGACTGCAAAGGCACGATGGCCGGTCATCGACCACAGGAGGACGAGAGATTTGCTGACGTTCGGAAAAGGGTCGATGAGTACCTAGCCAGGGGTCATAACCGGACACTATACCATACGCCGCATGGCGACGAGCATGGGAATACCGCACAATGACTTTTGTAGGAGTTGCCTCGATGAGGATGAAGAGAAGAGTATTGAACACTTGCTGTGTTCATGTCCGGGTCTGCAAGGACGTAGGCTCTCCTTTCTGGGGCACCGTTTCTTCTGTGGTCTGGGTGAACTTACGAACGTACTCCTCCTCCTCCGTATACCGCAGATTTATTGAAGAAACAGGATGGTTCCGACGGGGGATACCATAAGCTCCGGCGTAGGTACATCCGTGCTTGCATGGGGATGGGCGTTTTTTCACCCCACCCCCCACTCGGATTCTCCATTCCTCCTGACTTTCTTTTATTCGTGTACAACCTCTAGTCTGAGGTCTCACATCTTCTTTCCCTTCCCTTTCTTTCTAGGATTCCACAATGGGCCAAACTGGCCTCCGAGTGAAATCACCATCAGCGGGAAACCCACTCAACCTAACCTAAATTTTACCTATGGGGAATTTTTCTCCAAATTTCTTTTCTAGGCGAAATTTCGTTAGAATTTTATTTCTATTGGGAAATTCTTCAAATTCTCATTTGTGTATAACATTTTGTAAAAATTTCAGTTTTTCGGGGAAATTATTTGAAATCATTAATTCTCTGGGAAATTTGGTCAAAAATTTCATAGAACGGGAAATTTTTTAAACAGTTTAATGAAATTTCCTTCCATAGGATATTTTGTCACAATTTCCTTTCCATACAAAATTTTTACAAAATTTGCCATTCATAGTTAATTTTGTCAAAATTTCCCTCCCATAGTAAATTTTGTCGCAATTTCCATTCCATAGGCAATTTTGTTAAAATTTATCTTTCATACGAAGTTTTGTGAAAATTTCCCTTGCATAGTAAATTTTGTCAAAATTTCCCTTTTGCAGGCATTTTTATCAAAATTTCCCTTCCATAGGAAATTTTGTCTCAATTTCCTTTCCATCGAAATTTTGTCACAATTTCCTATCCATACGAAATTTTTTCAAAACTTCCGATTTTTTTTTAAATTTCTCTTCCATAGGAAATTTTGTCAAAATTTCCCTTTCATAAGCATTTTTGTCAAAATTTCCCTTTCATAGGATATTTTGTCACAATTTCCTTTCCATACGAAATTTTTGCAAAATTTGCCTTCCACAGCAAATTTTGTCAAAATATCCCTTTTATAGTACATTTTGTCAAAATTTCCCTTTCATAGTAAAATTTTTCAAAATTTCCCTTCCATAGGAAATTTTGTCACAATTTCCTTTCCATACGAATTTTTTTCAAAATTTTCCCTCCATAGTAAATTTTGTCAAAATTTCTTTCCATACGAAATTTTTTTAAAATTTCCCATTCATAGGCATTTTTGTCAAAATTTCCCTTCAATAGGAAAATTTGTCACAATTTCTTTTCCATACGAAATTTTTTCAAAATTTCCCTTCCATCGGAAATTTTGTCATAATTTTCTTTCCATACGCATTTTTTTTCAACATTTCCCTTCCATAGTAAATTTGGTCAAAATTTCCCTTTCATAGGCTTTTTTGTCAACATTTCCATACCATAGGAATGGCTTTTGCATACGAAATTTTTTCAATATTTTCTTTCCATAGTAAATTTTGTCATAATTTCCCTTTCATTTTTGTCTCAATTTCCTTTCCATACGAAATTTTGTCAAAATTTCCCTTCCATAGGAAATTTTGCCACAATTTCCTTTCCATACAAATTTGTTTCAAAATTTCCCTTCCATAGTAAATTATGTCAAAATTTCCCTTTCGAAGTAAATTTTGTCAAAATTTCCTTTTCATAGACATTTTTGTCAAAATTTCCATTCCATAGGAATTTTGTCAGAATTTCCTTTCCATACGAAATTTTTTCAAAATTTCCCTTTTATAGTCAATTTTGTCAAAATTTCCCATCACTAGTAAATTTTGTCAAAACTTCCCTTTCATAGTAAATTTTGTCAAAATTTCTCTTTCATTTTTGTCAAAATTTCCCATCCATAGGAAATTTTGTCACAATTTCCTATCCTACGAATTTCTTTCAAAATTTCCCTTCCATAGTAAATTTAATCCAAATTCCTCCTTCATCGGCATTTTTGTCAAAATTTCCCTTCCACACGAAATTTTGAAAAATTTTCAAAATATCCCTTCCATATAAAATTTTGTCAAAATTTCCCTTCCATAGTAAATTTTGTCAAAATTTCCCAACCATAGTAAATTTTCAAAATTTCCCTTTCATAGGCATTTTTGTCAAAATTTCCCTTCCATAGGAAATTTTGTCACACTTTCTTTTCCATACGAATTTTTTTTTCAAAACTTCCCTTTCATAGTAAATTGTGTCAAAATTTCCCTTTCATAGCGTATTTTGTCACAATACGAAATTTTTTCAAAATTTCCCTTCCATAGTAAATTTGATCAAAATTTCCTTTTCATAGACATTTTTGTCAAAATTTCGCTTCCATAGGAAATTTTGTTATAGTTTGCTTTCCATACGAAATTTTTTCAAAATTTCCCTTCCATAGTAAATTTTGTCAAAATTTCCCTTTCATAGGCTTTTTTGTCAAAATTTCCCTTTCATAGGCATTTTTGTCAAAATTTCCTTTCCATACAAATTTTTTTTTCAAAATTTCCCTTCCATAGGAAATTTTGTCAACATTTCCTTCCTTGTTTCCTATTTCTCATCCCTTCTATATCTCTCCCTCCTTTGGTGCATAATATTCCGCTTTTTTCTGTTTATTTATTTATTTTTTTCCTATGAAAGGATTTCTCTGTCGATGATGTTTCCACTGCTGCTGGCGTTTTTTTTCCTTTTTCTTCGCTTATATTTTTTTTTCCATCATCATTTTCAATGTTATGTGTGCTTTGTTGTTGTTCCAATTTCCCTTAGCATCCGTTAAAGGATTTTTTTTCTCTTATGTTAGGTTCCTTCAAGTAAAAGTTGAAGTCATAGCCACTGCATGGTGGTCTAAGGATAGCCATTGGGGTAGACAGGGCAACGAAAAAAAAAAAAATAATGTTAGGACCACATATGAGGAAAATTGTCTGGCTACTGCTTGGATCACAAAACTATCTAAGATTGCGACACAGGGATAGCTTATATGTGCCTTGTCTGGTAATTTCATAAGGGTTTACGCGGATTGAAGGAAAAATGCACTGTTGATATTGGATCCTCTGTGTAGAGGGACAGTGAATGCTAAGGTTTGTAGACCATCATTGAAGAGGGTATTTAGTGTCCTATAAGTAATGAAGGCTAGCAGGTGATAATTAGGTGTTTGGAAGATTTTTTTAAAAAATGTTTCAGGAATCTTTGTAGAGTTCCATTTAATGGAATGTTCATGGGCAATTCTGTATTTTTATCTCTTTGACTTCGAATCATTCATATGGTGTAACTGTAGCAGCCACAATTTTTTCCGACCATCCTACAATAAATCATCAGATATTGTTTTTGATGTGTTGAGTCAAAATTTTATTAGGCATATAGCCATTTTATAATGGCATATAGCCATTACCGAATCCTGAAAATATTTCCTTTGCACCATATGCCTTTTAAAAGAACCTCCATAATGTCTTTGACTCAAAATTTTACTATTTTCCCCTTTTAACACCCTGTGTTTAGTGGCCAGCTCGAAAACTAGTCCTTAACAAACAGCAAGGACACAATCCCTTTACCAAGAAAACAAAATAAATGTGAAAGCTTTCATGAAACTTATTCCACATAGCAAACCTTTCTCTAATTGCCCAAAGCTTTTTTTAAAACATGGTCCAAAGCAAAGGACTTTCACTCACCAGTATGCAAAATAAGAGCTTATACATTACTCTCTAAACTCTCTCTTTACCACATACTCTCTTAGTTAACCATATTAACAACCCCCATGAAACAAAAAGAGAATTGTATGCTCTCAATATGCTGGTTGGTGAAACAATTCTATAGAGCTTTGCCTTATGCTTGTGTTGTGACCATGTATCAAAGTGAGTGTGTGTGTGAGTTTGTATCAAAGTGAGTGAGTGTGTGTGTGTTTGTGTTGTGGGCGTGTTTGTTGTCATATATTATGATGTGATTGAGAGGTTTTTTGTTTTTGCTTTTGTTTTACCCTCTTTTTGGTTGACTCGTTAACGAAATTTGTCTTTCGATTGGCCATTCTCTGTACTGGGCCATTTTTTTGTGCAGCTTTTTCATTTGCTAAGGATTTGGTTTCTTTTTTCTTTTGTTAACCGAAAAATGGCAAATTTAATTGATTTTATTGGTAATTGGAACGAAAAGTAACGCCCATTTTTTAGTTGCATATAATTGCTGGTGCTCCTTTAACATTCCGACGGAAAAGACTTTATTTTGCATTTGAATAGGATTTTTTTGTATGTCTTGCAGCCAAAAGTTTAGCATATCCTTTGGAAAATAGCAAAAATGCCCAAAACTATTTCAAGCACCAATTTCAAGGAAATTTTCATCCTTCGTTCGTTGAATGAGTTTTAGAAGAATTTAATTTCAGTTACATAAAAGAGTCAAAAGTTTATGTTTATAAGCGTTATGTCTAGGTGACCTTCCATAACCTTTTAA
Source organism: Stomoxys calcitrans (assembly GCF_963082655.1). NCBI lineage: Eukaryota > Metazoa > Arthropoda > Insecta > Diptera > Muscidae > Stomoxys > Stomoxys calcitrans. Next base: position 209,048,063 of record NC_081553.1, read on the forward strand.
AGCATAGCCTCCGGCTTAATTCTTGTATACTAACGACCTAATAACACCTAATAACACCGCTACCTTTATTAAAAGGATAAGAGAGGATGTTTTAAATGTGGTAATAGTTCGGAAAATCTCATCAATGAGGTTCAGCATTGGAGGGTCTCCAAGGAGCTATCCTTATCAGGACGAAGGAGATAAACTTCCGTAATTAGTTGAAACCAACTGGACAAAATTCGGAAGACTAATCAGAACAAGTAAAAGCGTGCTAAGTTCGGACGGGCTGAATCTTATAAACCCTCCTCCATGGATCACATTTATTCAGTTTATATAACGATTTGAACCATATTTATAGCAGTTGTTGGAAGTCACAACGTAATACTTCATGCTAAATTTCAGCCAAATAGGAGGAGAATTGCGCCCTCTAATGGCTCAAGAAGTCAAAACCCAAGATCAGTTTATATGGCAGCTATATCAGGTTATTAACCGATTTTAACCATACTTAGCACAGTCGTTGGAAGTGATACCAAAACACCATGTGCAAAATCTCAGCCAAAACGGATAAGAATTCCGCCCTCTAGATGCTCAAGAAGTCAAAACCCAGGATCGGTTTATATGGCAGCTATATGAAAACATGGACCGATATGGCCCATATACAATCCCAGCCGACCTACTCTTATAAAAAGTATTTGTGGCAAATTTCAAGCGGCTAGCTTTACTCCTTCGAAATTTAGCGTGCTTTCGACAGACAGACGGACGGACGGAGGACAGACGGACGGACAAACAGACGGACGGACAGACGGACGGACGGACAGACAGATGGACGGACAGACGGACGGACAGACAGATGGACGGTACAGACGGACAGACGGACGGACAGACAGACGGACGGACAGACAGACGGACGGACAGACAGACAGACGGACGGACAGACAGACAGACGGACAGACGGACGGACAGACGGACGGACGGACGGACTCGCTGACGGACAGACGGACGGACAGACGGACGGACAGACGGACGGACAGACGTACGTACGGACGGACAGACGGACGGACAGACAGACGGACAGACGGACAGACGGACGGACAGACGGACGGACAGATGGACGGACAGACGGACGGACAGACGGACGGACAGACGGACGGACAGACGGACGGACAGACGGACGGACAGACGGACGGACAGACATACGTACGGACGGACAGACGGACGGACGGACAGACAGACGGACGGACGGACAGACGGACAAACGGACAGACGGACAGACGGACGGACAGACGGACGGACGGACAGACGTACGGACGGACAGACAGATGGACAGACAAACGGACGGACGGACAGACGGACGGACGGACATGGCTAGATCAACTTAGAATGTCATGACGATCAAGAATATATACTTTATGGGATCATAGATGCATATTTCGAGGTGTTACAAACGGAATGACGAAATTAGTATACCCCCCAACCTATGGTGGAGGGTATAAAATGACTTGTGCAAGATATTTAAGATTCCTCAAGCAATAGTGGGGTCTTTTGAAGATAGTTACCCTCTTCGAGAAAGAAAATCGGCCCAAGAAAAATCCCAGATGACCGGCGATATTCGCAACATTGGGAAAGAGGTCTGCAGACTTTATAACAGAGCACGTCGCGCAAGTTTATTAAGATGTGTAATACACACAGCTCAAGGAATACACAAAGATTACCAGAACGGCAATCCCATGGCAGCCGGTTGTACGTACCGGATTGACCCGATCGAATCCTTCATCGGCAAGGGCTGCCGCCTCGGTGTACAATACACTGATACAGCAACAACAACTAGAACAGCAAAATGTGCCTCCCGTAAGCTTTTTTGCGAACAAGTCGTTAATGATGTCGCTTAAGGTGGCATTTTATCGCCACACCAAAGGGTGAGCATCATAAATAACCTGGAGACTGGCTGATGAGGGATTTGAAACAGTCAGACAATGTAAGGATCCAAATCAGCTATACAGAAGGGCTGAAAGGTTCTTGCAGATGCACACGATTGGGCTACAGCTAGGGGTCCCAATGTAAACTCAGAAAAGACTGAAATCTGCCTGTTCACGAGGAAGACGAAGGTGAGTCAATTGGACGCACCACGTTTTCCCAACAGAACGTTTTCGATATCTGACAGGGTGAAATACTTAGGAGTGATCTTGGACAGGAAACTGAAATGAAAGTGTCACATTCATGAGCGTACTGAAAAGGCGCACAGATCTCGGGCCGTAGGCTCGAAATGGGGATTAAATCCGTGGATTGTGCACTGGCTCTATAGTAACCTGATTAGACCGATACTTACTTATGCTTCAGTACTTTGGTGGACTGCGATGGAGAAAAAATGCATCGTTAGGATCAGAAAACATGTTGTCTTGGCATATGCGGAGCAATGAGGACCACGCCCACAAGGACACTGGAGACTATTCTGGATATCCGACCCATAGACACACAGTTTAAGTGTGAGGCAGCCACTGCGGTTATGGGACTTAAAGCAATGGGAGAGTGGAAAGAGGGCAGGACCAGTTCATACCCTTAGGGCATAATTGAAACAAAGATTGGAAACCTGGAAGGAATGGAAGAGGTTTTCGATAGGATACCTGAGATGAACCTTAAAGTCGAGTGCGAGGCACTGCTGCCATCGGCACAGTCTTGGATTGATGGAACCCTAGTATTGCCATCTGGAAGATCATGTTACACGGATGGATCAAAGCTAGAGGACAAAGTGGGCCTGGGGTAATACATTGAGAACCCAGGGATTGAGATCTGTTTTAGACTGCCTGACCACAACACGGTCCTGCAGGCGGAGATCCAGGCGATCTAGGAATGCGTGAAGTGGTGTGGTACTAACGCGAGGACGTCAAGTGTGAACATTTTTACGGGCCAGGATGGAAAGGCCAATAACAACCAGGATGGAAAGGCCACGAACAGTCTTGGAGTGTAACTAGAAGATTAAGGCACAGTCCGCATCGTCTTGGTGCTGGGCCATAACCGAGTAAGGGAGAATCAAAAGGGCAAACGATTTGGCAGTGAAGGCTAGATGACTGCTGTCAATAAACTGGGTTAATCCGAAACCTTTCGGGTCGACGCAGCAGAGTTAAGGGAGTGGGCGACGATGATTATGCAACATTGTGGAACAGCAAAACGGTCGGTAGGACGGCGAAAATCCTATGGGGGATTCAGATCGTTAGAAGACGAGGTTATTACCAAAAGGGAGCATGTGTAGGGCATGCGGGGAAGATGATGAGACGTTGGAGCATTATCTTTGTCATTGCCCGCGACCAACAGACGCCGGTACTTAGTTGGGGATACAATACCAGGCATGAACCTACTTAGGGGAGCGGTATTGAAAACAATTAAGGATTTTATAAGTAGCACGGAATTCCTAACATAAAGATTTTCTTTTTTAGAGCGTTTTTTAAGAGAGTTTTTAGAGCACACAACAAGCCGATTACTGGCTTAGCTGTATGTCCATAGTGGCATGGGGCGAATTAAAATCTGCACCCTTTTTTCATCCTTACCTAACCTATTGTAAACTAAAAACAAAAATTTTGTATTCAAATTTTGGTTGGGGTACCAAGAGGGGGGGGGGGGGGGGGGGGGCGCCCCACTCCAAAACCTACCAAATTTATAAATACACCAATCCCGACAATGTGGGATTCAAATAAAAGGTATTTAAGATTATAAAACGTATCTGATATCCAATTGTCGCAGCAGGTGTTTGGGGGACCCCCCCAAATCCCAAAACACCCCTAAATTGGACACTTTTAACGACCATGGCAATATGGGACTCAAATGAAAGGTATTTGCGAGTAAAATACGAATCTGCTGTCCTAATTTGGGATAGAGTTTCTGGGGGTCAACCCCTTTCCCAAAACACCCCTCAAACAGGACTTATTTACTGACCATGGCAATATGGGACTTAAATAAAAGGTATTGGAGTGTAGAATACGAATCTGATATCCAGATGTGGGGGTAAGTGTTTGGGGGGCCGCCCATCCCCGAGAACATACCCCAAAGAAGACAAATTTACGACCATAGCCATATGGGACTCAAATGAAAGGTCTTTGTTAGTACAACACGAATCTGATATCAATATTCGGGAAAAGTGTCTATGGGGACACCCCCCCCCCCCCCTATAACGCCACCCAAAAAGGAAGTATTTGCTGACCATTGCAATATGTGGCTCAAATGAGAGGTTTTTTTGGAGTATAACAGGAATCTGATATATATTTTCAAGGCCAACTCACTGTGTGGCCGCCCCATCCCCCAAAACACTTCCCAAGCCGGTCATGTTTGCCGACTAAGGAAATATAGAGCTCAAATGAAGGGTATTTGGGGGTAGACCATGAATCCGATATCAACATTAGGGACCAACGGTCTAGGGGACGTCCCACCACCATTACAACCCCCAAGTAGGATGTAGCTGCTCACCAAAACAATTTGGGTCTTCAGGAAAGTGGAGCTCGATATTCATAGTTTTTAGGGCCCATACCGCAAACCGGACAATATTTTCTGGCTTTTTCAAGAAAGGGTTTAAGTGAATGCTATTTGCGATTAGAAAACGAGTTTGATATCCAATTTTGTTTGTTTGTTCGTTTGTTCCTTATAGACACAGACAAGGCTGAACCGATTTCCTTGAAATTTTCACTGATGATGCATAATGATCCCGTGGTGAAGATAGGGTACTACATTTGGGGGAGAGGACCCTCCCCCTTCAGATGAGGCTTAAATATATGAGAATAGAGCTCGTTGCTGATATATTTTCCGGGCTTAGTGTTCCATTCCCCCAAAGCACCCCTAAATCGGGTATATTTACCGACCATGTCAATGTGGTAGGTATTGGGGGGTAGAGCAAGAATAGATACCCACTTTCGGGGCTAATTTTCTGGAGGTCTACCTCTTTCTCAAAATACTACCTCTTTCCCAAAATAGCAATTTTTTACTGAGCATCGCAATATGGGACATAAATAAAGGTATTTGGGAGAAGAATACGCATTTGATATCCCAATGTAGGACCAAGTATTTAACACATCACTCCTTCTCAAAGGGTAAACATTTTTCGACCCTGACAATATGTGCCTCAAATGAAAGGTATTTGTGATTAGAAAACGAATTTGATAACCTATTTTGGGGTCATGTGCTTGGGAGACGCCTCATCGTGTAAACCCCCCTTAAACCAATGGCAATATGGGGTTTAAATAAATGGTATTTGAATGAAGAGCACGATGCTGATATTTTTTCAGGCCCAAGTACCAAGTACCTCACCCCAAAAACACCCCTAAATCAGACATCATGAGAATATCGGGCTGAAAAGAAGTATTTTAAGAATGGAGTACATCTTGCATCCAAACTTAAATTCTTAGACCAATAAAGATGGTATTCAGATAAAGGCACTTATATTGTTAAACTGTGAGGCAAGCGATGTACTATGTTCGTAGCATGGTATTGCACTAAAAGCTGTTTAATTGTCGAAAATAAATATTCCATCGAAAATTTTGTTCCATATAAAGTAAAAGAAGGCGCAGCGGAGCGGGCCCGGTTTAGCTAGTAGCTCCTATATAAATCGACCTCCTGATTATTCTTCTTGAGAGGGCGCCATTCTCATCCGATTTGGCTGAAATTTTGTACAATGACCTCTCCTATGACCTTCAACATATGTGCTTAATATGATCTGCAACGATCCATAACCTGATATATTGGGTTGCCCAAAAAGTAATTGCGGTTTTTTTTAAAGAAAGTAAATGCATTTTTAATAAAACTTAGAATGAACTTTAATCAAATATACTTTTTTACACTTTTTTTCTAAAGCAAGCTAAAAGTAACAGCTGATAAATGACAGGAGAAAGAATGCAATTACAGAGTCACAAGCTGTAAAAAAAATTGTCAATGCCGACTATATGAAAAATCCGCAATTACTTTTTGGGCAACCCAATAGCTCCCATATAAACTTTTTTTTTACTTCGCAAGCCTCTGAAGAGGGCAATTATTATCCGATTTGGCTAAAATTTTGCATAATGACTTCTACTATAGTCTCCAACAGCCTTACCAAGTTGGGTTCGTATCCGTCTATATATAGCTCTAACAGCATTGCAATTTTTTAATCCATTATCCTTTGTTTGCCTATAAATAGACACCGGGCAAGGATCTTAACAAATGCAATTCATGTTGGAGGGTGTGGATGATTCGGTCCGGCCGAATTAAGCACTCTTTTACTTGAAACTTGCTCTCATATTTTAAAATTTACTGACACATGTTCACATACATAGATTATCTAGGGGTATGGCGTCTTCGCTGCTTATCTCCTACATCAGGCAATTGGTTTCTTTTGTCGTCTCATTAACTTTAATTATTTATTGTTGTTATTAATTAGAACGATTTTAATGTGATAACTGCATTAAATTGGCTGTACATTACGATAAATAACTTAACAAGATGCCGTATAATTTGCGACACTTAAACATAGTTAAATGCAAAAAATAAAACCCCAAGAGATTGCATCTTGAGAAAACTAACAATTAATCACGAATAAAAACAAAGTTCTATTTTTAAACTGTTGCTTAACTTTTGTACAAGGCAGAAAGACCAACATCAACAATAAAAACCGCTTCTTTGAACATGGAATTAGGCAAAAGTTTACTGGAGGATTACAAAAGATGTTTGAGAATTTTAACCCTGTTTTTTAATGGAATGTTCATGGACAAAATTCACATTACTGGAAGATAAGCAGAAATGCCACATCAAAATAGGGGCTACATCTAATTCTGAAAACAAATTTAATGGACCTCGGCGGATGTAATTCCTGTATAAAATTTCGAGCAAAAAAAATATGTTCAAAATTCAATAACTACGGTTGACAATTGACAAACAATTATCCAAAATCTGACGAACAAATACATGTGAGCCATATCTAAATCTGAACCGATTTCGACCAAACTTTATGGATATTATGGAATTCGCCGAGGAACGCGTTGTACAACATTTTGGAAATTTGGTCAATAAATGCGATTGCAGTGAGTCTAGAAGTGAAAATCGGGCGATATATATATATATATATGTTAACATCAAAGATGTTTGCTGGGATGTCAGCCAAACAAAAAATTCTTTATATTGGATTTCGATACCAAAAAATTGCTGATTCTATTGATTAATTCATTGACCGCTGTCAGTCAACATTGTCCGCCTGCAACAACAAACAGTGAACCATCATGATTTGTAAGCAACAATATGAAATGGTAATGGTAATGAAATGTAAGCATTTCTACAGCTAACGCAAGGGTCAACAATCCGTATCCACCAGTACCGCAGGTCAACAGCAAACACAGCAAAGCGGGTAACCTGACACCTCATGACGACAACAATAACAAAATCGTCAATCAGCAAGAAACCAATAGCAGCACCAGCAACAGCACCAACCAACAGCAGCAGCGCCAACAGCAGCACCAACCAACTTCAACCTAAGTTTAAGATTTTTGATTCAGTTCTGTAAAAGCACTCAAATTAATAAAAACAGAAATTTAGTAACTGTTAACTGGCGCCCAACAATCCATCAACGCACCCGGAGGCTGTGACCAAGGACCAAAAAAACACCCTAGAAGACCACAGAGGCTGTAGCTACAACTACCGGCTCAACACACGTCAACAAGTAAGCGGACGATTCTCCAAGTAGATTTAACGAAAGGACAACGAAATCGCCTCCATGGACGTATGGAAAATCTTTATAGGGATACATTTGTAAGTAGGCAGTGAACACAAAAAAAAAAAGTTGTGAATCGTAGATTTAATAATTAAGAAGAATTTAAATACAAAAGTGAAAAAAATGTGAAAACTCTGGTAGAGAAAAAAATTTTGGTGAATAATTAAAGAATTTAAAAATTGTAACTTCAGGAAATAGAAAAATCAATAGAATTAAGAAAAGTTGGAAAAAGTTAGATTTAATAATTAAGAAGAATTTAAGTACAAAAGTGAAAAAAATGTGAAAACTCTGGTAGAGAAAAAATTTTGGTGAATAATTAAAGAATTTAAAAATTGTAACTTCAGGAAATAGAAAAATCAATAGAATTAAGAAAAGTTGGAAAAAGTTAGATTTAATAATTAAGAAGAATTTAAGTACGAAAGTGAAAAAAACGTGAAAACTCTGGTAGATAAAAAAAAAAAAAAAAAAAAAAAAAAAAAAAAAAAAAAAAAAAAAAAAAAAAAAAAAAAAAAAAAAAAAAAAAATTTTGTGAATAATTAAAGAATTTAGAAATTTTAACTGCAGGAAATAGAAAAATCAATAGATTTAGGAAAAGTTGGAAAATAATTAGAAATATGGCTAACCCAAATGGTGACTTATTGAGACCCCCAATCCTTAACATTCCCAATCCACCGCCTCCTCTACCTAATGGTAATATTGACATGGATAGAATACTGCGGGCATGTGTAGAACAGTCTAGGCGCACGGTTAGGGAAATACTAAACCCTAACGCAGACATATCCGGTGTTGATCAGCAGATAGAAGAACGTTTTAGGGGAGAACTAGACGATCTAGATAGGATCCCTGACATAGTCAGATGCCTCAGGGAATTCTCCGGTAATCCGGGAGAATTTAGTTCGTGGAAGAAGAGCGTCGATAGGGTCTTGCAACTCTATGAGGCATCAAAAGGGACCCCTAGATATTTCGGAATATTGAATGTGGTTAGGAACAAAATCATTGGTAGCGCGGATGCCGCCCTTGAGTCATATAATACCCCATTAGATTGGAGTTGTATTTCCCGGTGTTTGACTCTGCATTATGCAGACAAAAGGGATTTGTCAACTCTCGAGTACCAAATGTCTTCACTGATTCAGGGACAGAGCACAGTTCAGGACTTCTACCAGAGCGTCTATGCGCATTTGTCATTGATAATGAACAAATTGGCTTGCATGGATATGGGTAGGGAATCGTTGGATATTATGACCCAGACTTATCGGGACAAAGCCCTGGACACCTTCATAAGAGGGCTTAAAGGCGATTTACCAAGATTACTGGGAATTAGGGAACCAACCGACCTTCCTCAGGCACTACATTTGTGTCTGAAGCTAGAAAATCAGCAATATAGGACGCAGTATGCTAACGCTCATATGAAAACGGATAAGGCTATGGCCCATCCGCAGTATCGCAACCACGGGCAACCGCAAGTTTCACATCATCCTCTTCCCACGCATAACTTCCAGAGTTACTCGCCTGCACGTTGGCAAGTGCAGCAATATGCTAACCAAATGACTCCACGGCAACTTTATGCAGGTAATTCCCCACAACTAATGCCTCCACGGCAATTCTACACTGGTAATTCCCCACCACAAATGCCTCCACGGCAATTTTACACCAGCAATAACATACCGCAAAGACCGACGATACCGAAGCCACAACCCAGGCCAGAACCGATGGATATAGATCGGTCTATGCGTACGAACACAGTTGATTACGTGAACAGACCTGGACAGGGTAATAGGTTTATGGAGAAAAGACCGCTCAGTCAGTCCTACCAAGTGCATCGACCTCAAAAGATGCAGAGGAATTTCAATATTGAATCCGAACAGGAGGATAGTCATCAGGGTAGTCAGGCAGTATCTTACGAAGAGACAATGGAGAATTATGAAGATGAGGAGAAGCTTCAACCCTTCGAGGACTATCTCGAGAAATATTATGATAGGGGTGACACCGAAGCGGACGACTTTGTTGATGTGAATTTTTTAGACTAGCGAACTCGTCCTTGCCCTATATTGAATGCAGGATGAGTTCAGGCCGTATATTGAAATTTTTGATAGATACCGGTTCAAATAAAAATTATATCCAGTCCGATTTAGTAAAGAATCCTACCCCTAATTTAAAAAATTTTTTCGCTAGATCTGTTGGTGGTAGGACCGAGATCACTCACCATACATTGGTAAGCGTCTTTAACGAAGACGAGAATCCCTTGACGTTCTTTATTCTTCCAACATTGAAGACTTTCCATGGCATCATAGGTAATGACAGTTTGAGGGAGATGAGAGCTGTCATTTATACGTTTGAAAATTATGTGGTTTTCAACAATAGGAGAAAAATACGCCTCAAGCAACAACTTTCACAATCCATTAACACCATTGACATTAGAAATACGCACATGTCTGAACGACAAATAAACGAACTTAATGTCATTATCAGGCAATTTAAGGGTTTATTTAGTGACCCTAATGAAAAATTGACGTTCACTACGACTGTTGTAGGTGAGATAGAAACAAAGAATGACTCTCCAGTCTATTCACGTTACTATCCGTATCCAATGCATTTGAAGGACGAAGTTGAGAGCCAAATTCAGGAACTACTAGACAATGACATAATCCGACCATCCCGGTCGCCCTACAATTCACCGGTTTGGATTGTTCCCAAAAAGGCAGATTTTTCGGGAAAAAAGAAGTACCGTTTGGTTATCGATTACCGTAAACTGAACGATATCACTATTCCAGACAAATATCCGATACCCAATATTAATGAAATTTTACCGCAACTTTCGAAAAGTAAATGGTTTTCAGTAATCGACTTAAAAAGTGGTTTCCACCAGATACCATTAAAGGAAAGCGATATGAGAAAAACCGCCTTTTCGGTTAACAACGGTAAATATGAATTTACAAGGCTTCCGTTTGGGTTGAAAAACGCCCCTTCTATTTTCCAAAGAGCCTTGGATGACATATTGCGGGAACATATAGGGAAGATATGTTTTGTCTACATAGATGACATTATCATTTTTGCAGAAGACGAGGAAACGCATTTGAAGAACCTGCACACTGTTTTCCAGACCTTAGAGGGTGCTAACCTGAAAGTTCAACTGGATAAGTGTGAGTTTCTAAAAAATGAAGTGGAGTTCCTAGGATTTCTGATATCCGATTCGGGAATTAGAACTAATCCAACAAGAGTAGAGGCCATAAAGAATTTTCCACTTCCGAGAACCCTCAAAGACCTAAGATCTTTCCTTGGACTTTCGAATTTCTACAGGCGCTTCATAAAAGACTACGCTAAAATAGCAAAGCCTCTAACTTTGCTTTTGAGGGGGGAGAAAGGTCGCGTCTCGAAACACATGTCTAAAAAAATTAATGTTGATCTGGATGAAAATGCGATAACAGCATTCAATAAACTGAAAGATTCATTAATTTCGGAAGACGTTTTATTGGCATACCCGGATTTCGGCAAGGAATTCCAATTGACAACAGACGCTTCAAACTATGCCCTTGGAGCAGTGTTATCGCAGGATGACAGACCCATCATATTCCTTTCTAGAACTCTCCAAAAGTCCGAGGAACACTACGCGACTAATGAGAAAGAATTGCTCGCAATAGTATGGGCCTTGAAGTCATTAAGGAATTATCTCTATGGATCGGCCAAGATGAAGATCTTTACGGACCACCTTCCCTTGACATACTCTTTGAATAATAAGAATTCCAATTATAAACTTAAAAGATGGAAAGCCTTCCTTGAGGACTATAAATATGAACTGCTGTATAAACCAGGGAGCACTAATGTTGTGGCTGACGCCCTATCAAGAATCCCACAAGGAGTGTCTCATATAAACTCCTTGACGGCGACACAGCATAGTGACGAAAGTTCACCCCAGGACTTAATACAATATACGGACGCCCCATTAAATGCTTTTAAGAATCAAATTATAATATCTCAAGAAGAAATGACGTCCTACAAATTCGATACAATTTTTCCACAATACCATAGACACACACTTGAGTTATCGGACACATCCGAGAGCAACTTATTGGACAATCTAAAAAAATGCTTGAACCCGTCAGTAACGAATTGTATTAAAACTTCAGATGAGATTTTAGGAAAACTTCAAGAGATATTTAGCACAAACTTTGGCAGATATAAAGCCAAATACACTAGGACAATGGTGCAAGACCTTACGAACGAGGATGAACAGGAGGAAGAAATTATTAGGGAACATGAGAGAGCTCATAGAAACAGTTCCGAGAACAAAGTACAATTGCTGAAGAGATTCTACTTTCCCAAAATGAGTGCTAAAATAAAGAAAGTTACCAAACTATGTAAAATTTGTAAAGAGAACAAATACGAACGCCACCCTAATAAGATTATGCTTCAGGAAACACCAATCCCTGAATTCCCGGGACAAATTGTCCACATAGATATTTTTATAACAGAGAGGAAACCAGTCCTAACCGCTATTGACAAGTTCTCTAAATACGCCCAGGCGAAGGTTTTGCAATCGAGGGCTACTACGGATATAAAGGAACCATTAAGGGAAATACTTCTAGCATTCGGCATGCCCGAGATAGTGGTTATGGACAATGAAAGGTCATTTAATTCTTCGGCAATAGTATTCATGTTGGAAAACCAATATAATGTAA